>NC_051159.1:83720176-84020176 GCF_013339745.2 Dermacentor silvarum
CACCATTCTTCCTTTGTCAAAGATCAAACATTGCCTTTGCCCTCGTGAGATCACTCTGTCGAAGTCTCACAGCGCGCATTCTCATGAACTGCTGTTTGAACGTCGACCTAGCTTGTTAAAGGGTGTAGTGTATAAACATAAACATTGCATGATATAAAAGATTTACTGCACGTTCGACACGCTTCTCCATCGTTAACGCTTAGCTGTAGCCTACACACATCCCTTCTTGTGTCGCATCAAATGACGAACGTCCCCAAATTATAATTACTGTGATAACTCCGACGCTTCAGTGGAGAATGTTATCATAGAATGCACTCTATATGACTACCAGCGGGATATCCGGCGTGCCCGTTCGAACACCTATGACACACGACCTCTCACGTTGAGCAAAGTGATTGGACCATGTCCATGCCCTGGTAAGAAGAGCCGTGATGTTAGTGTCCTTCACAATTTTTAGCGTACACTAATCTCGTGGACTGTCTGCTAGTGACATTACATCTTTTGTCGCATTACGGGTTTTGTCACGTAATTGTGATTCTTTCAACGTATTGATGTAGCGGCCGTCTTGTCCTTTCCGCGATCAGGTTGATGGGCAAATATGGCTGCTGTGTACGTATGTGTATGTACACATGAAATGACTTTTGTGGACTCCTTCTCTTTTGTGCGATGAGTAACCGTCCCAGTTACTATTGGGCTTTTGGTTCTGGCTACCGTAGAGACGCTATTTGTATGTTTGTGACGTGTTCGTGTGTGTATAGTCCTTGGTGATATTTTCTTCTTCTTTCACGGTTTTCTTTTCTTGTTCTTTCCTGAGTAATAGATTGTGGGATAGCCGGCTCCAATGAATCCTATACATTCGCTTTTTACTCCGTATAATAATAAAGAATAGTATGCTCTTCCAAAATTGTGGCAACTGTACGCTTCATTGTGACAAATGAGACGACAATGCTGCGAGTTAGAAAGATCGCGTGTCGCACCCTTTCTCGCAAGTTCTGCCGCAGCTTTCGTTACGTCGACAGATGTCACTGTCGCCGTTCTCTTGCTCGGAAGCCCGATCCATCGAGCACCGATCGAGCCGACTGCGACACTTTATTTTTATTTTTTTCATCTATACGCAGAAAAAGACTGAACAACAGGTGACGGTACACCTGTTGTTTTCGACACATTTCGACAGCGGACATTCGGGACGAAGCAAACAGCATAGATATGCATACACGTTCGGCATGTTTCGGTTTCGGGGAACTAAAATTCCGCGCCAGATGTTTGTGAGAGTGCAAGATACACGAGCGAGGGTACCCCCTCCGACCTACACACAAAGTTCCTGCCACGCCTACACTACTGAACATATGCTTCAGACGTTTTTGCCCGAATTTCTAGGCGAATTGTCGGCAGCTATCAAGCACGCGTGTAGAGGTCGCAGCGTAAATCCCGCCAAAGGTTGTTGCTCCCGGCGCTCTGCTTATATGCGCGTAGAATTACGCACGAGTTATACGTATCTCTTGGGCTCCCTCTCTCCGTGTGTACGGAAGAGCCGAGAAGGGGGGCGAAAGAGAAAAACGTCGGAAAATATGTGCCGCGTTTCCGGAAATCGACGCTCGGGGGAGCCACTCCTGATCCCCGGCGCCCTGACTGAGTCAACAGCGTCGCATAACCCCCGTCGCCATGCCAGCACCGCACTTCCCTTAGGCAGTGCTGCGCGCTACGCTCTTTTTTTGCGTTGTGTGTGTTTATATTGTAAGGCACTGCCGGACGTATGTTTCTTTTTTCGGCGTGTACTGCATGTCTCGCGCGCCATTACGTTCGTGGTTATGTGCGAAGAATAAGAACGCACGTACATAAGCTCGCGAACGGTGATTTCAGGGATGACATGTGAAGCCACGTGCTGGGGAGGGCTTCTTCCTCTTTTGCCTTGCAAAGCACGTCGCTTACGCAAAGGTTAGCATGCTGGCTGAAAAATACGCCACGAGAAACAAAATATACGCGATACCTGCTTCGCCTTGGCGCGAAGCAGCCCGTGCGGAGCTACGCATTTGTTATGCAAACAGGGCTGGGAAAAGTGGCTTTTATGCGTCTAGCATGGCTTCTCTTGTGCGTTAAAAAAAGAAAAAAGAAAAAAGGAGCGAGAGCGAACTATTACGGTACTATGGTTCCACCTGACAAGATCACCATGCCTATGATGCGATTCTGGCTTCGATATATTGATGCCGCCGTTTGTACCGTAGGAATGAAGGTGGATTGGGGGCAGGCCGTAAAGGAGGTAGCTTTCTTTTCTTCTTCTTTTTTTTTTTTTGGGGGGGGGGGGGAGTTTTTCAAGCTATCGGTTTTTTTTTCTTTCCTTTCTCCTGTTTGCTATTTGTTTCTCGTAGCTAAGGTTTCGGTATAGCCGGTCCTTCAGCGGTTCAACTTCCCACATTTCGCAGCAAGCAAACGCAACTCAGCTCGATTCGATGACACCTTGAAAGAAGGGTCAAGTACACAACGCCAGCAATACGGACTACAAACAGGCTTCAATGTTTAGCACATACTTTGTTTAGCACATACAATGTTTTGCACATACTGCAATGTTTAGCATCACATACTTTCCCGTTTCTTGCAGGCTTTATTCTCAATCGCAGCTAAAGCTTTTCCAACTTTTCCGGTAGCCGGAAAAAGAACGTCCATAATCAACGATGGATCACTTCATCAAGTATCGCAATATTATACACGTTGTCGCAGAGACATGCATTGCTACGATATTCTAGAGCTGAAAATTTAGCCATTTATAGCGGAAAAACATAGCGCGCTGCTTCACTTGACGACACGACCTCTGTTAGTACATTGGAGTGAACGTCTGTAGTGTCTTGGGCTATCGCGTGTCATCGATCATGTACCGCTGTTCGTTCATTCAACCTACTTAAAGGCTAAAAAGTATGTCAAACATGGGTCTGCTCCACTACACAAAAGGTTTACCAGGAAAACGTTACGCGCGAAAGTTCTTACACTAGAGCTGTTCGTAACAGCACATGACAGTAATTCGTGATGTTGGATATTATATTCGAGAAAGCGGCCGGCCAACGGCAAGCAGTCTCTACGAACGAGAAGTTTTGCGAGTTCAGCGCCGGAATGTCTTTCGACGCGAAAGTTGTCAGTGAGTGAGTACGAACTTTATTTAGGTCCTGAGGAGAAAGAATTAAAGCGAAAGTTGTCATAAATGTTTCACGCGAGCTCTGACAATGACCTTACCTCCACACAACTTGTCCTTAAAACATTTTTACAATATATTTCGCCTTAGCCAAACCAACCAATACATTCGCGTTTTGGTGGATGCTTCTGAGTCGTACCTTTGAGACAGCACTTTCACAACAGAACGCCAAATTTTAGGTTTCACCGAAATATTCTCTACAGTTACGGAGACGGAGGTAAGGGGTCAAATTCGAGGAGGTTAGGGGTCGGGATCAAAATGACGAGGCCCTCGTTTTAACGTGCTGCTGGGCTGTTCTGAAGAAAATAACCATGCGCGTATTTCATTAGAATGTGTTAGACCGCCTGAAACCGCCTTTACATATAAGTACAACACAGCGCTTAAATAACGTTGATTTAAAGTAACGGAGCCAAGAGAAACTGGATCTCGTGCATTTATAAGGTTTCGCAAGAGTTTGTCACCACGTGACTTATTTGAAACTGTGCACGTGCCTGTTCACGCTAGTAAATGCTTCATTTGGATAAAACCCTTTGTTGTTTTATCATCCCCTTTTTTATATACAGCCACCTTTCTCATTTCTATGGATGAGCGACCACACCTTTAACCGGCCCACCAATAAAGAATGAGAAAGCAATGGAGGCTCTGCGTTTTTCATATAGGAGTACGAAGACATAATACATGGGTAATTTGAATGTTTGCTTGATGTCTGGGCAACCGCTCTTACTCTTCTAACAATTTTGCCGAAATAAACGGTTTGAATTAATTCATGGCTTTATGGTCAGCAGCGAACGGAGCAGTCACGCGACATATTTAGAATACCAAAGCCCCCCTCCCCCCTCCCCCTTCCCTCCTTTGTCCCTGCGCACTGTACTTCGACAAATAATTTGTAAGACGCCGTGCACTGACGTGAAAAAAAAATTTTTGAATGGCTCGGACATGTGTTCAATGTATTCGTGCATTTTCCGCGTTTGCTTGCTGATCCCTTCACTTGCTTATACATTCATGAACATATTGTAGTTTTTCAAGATCGTTGTGACGTTGTCTGATGTGTTTCGTCTTGGAAAGTGAACAAAAACACACCAAAGTATGCTTCATACAACCTCTTCATCCATGACCCCCTTAATTAAGCCTACCTATCTCGACTAAGTCGCATTTCCGGCGGAGCGCAATATGTGGTATCCGAAAAATAGCGGCCATGACGTGTTTCTAGCTCCTGCCAATCGCTTCCAGCTAGTGCTTGCAGTACACGAAAACATGGCCTTCGAGATCGGCTTCTCTTATATCGAGGGAGCCGTGTCTGCGGGTACGTTTTGGACACCACCTATAAAGCAACTATTCTGTGGCTCGAGCGCATAGTCCCGTCTTCAGCCCACGTCAAGCCGCACGTGATATTGTGGTGCAAGCGATAGACAGCGCCTTCCGACTTATTGCTTTGACGGTGATTATTTGCACGGTGTTCAAATCAAATTATGGGTTTAACGTGTCGAAACCACCATCTGATTATGAGCCTCGCCGTAGTGGGGGACTGCGGATTAATTTGGACCACCTTTAACGTGCACCTAAGTCTAAGTAAACGGGGGTTTTCTGCATATTATCCTCATCGAAATGCAGGCCGCCGTGGCCGTGATTCGATCCCGCGACCTCGTGCTTGGCAGCCCAACGTCATAACCACTATGCAACCACGGCGGGTCTATTCACACTGGTGTTGTTCTGGTCGAGGTCATCATTATGACACATTGAGAGGCCAGCTTCAAGTAACCAAAGAAAGTTGGCAGGAGAAGTTTGTTAATACGAAATGTGGCAAGTGTTTCAAAATTTCGCATTATGTTCAATTATTCGCAAAGTTATTCGTGTCATTCTGAGCGAGATATGCTAAATATCGGAAGTTCTACATCGCTAACAGCGTCAATGCCAGTGCCAAGAATATTCGCACATAAGTATAAAATGTGTTGCATCGTAGAAAGTATGTTCCTCCTCCTAGAATCATAATAAACACGGCTATTCCCACCAAAGTGATGCACACGTTAGTCGTATATCTGATGTTCGGAGCAACTTTGCACCGTGGCCTTGACCTAGAGCAATAGGAATAAGGGTTGTTCACGTGCCATATATACCTGCGAGCGGAGATGGAAGGCTGAGGAGTGTGTGTGTGTGTGTGTGTGTGTGTGTGTGTGTGTGTGTGTGTGCTGTGCGTGCGTGCGTGCGTGCGTGTGTGTGTGTGTGTGCGTGCGTGTGTGCGTGTGTGTGTGTGTGTGTGTGTGGTGTGTGTGTGTGTGTGTGTGTGTGTGTGTGTGTGCGTGCGTGCGTGCGTGCGATGCGTGTGTGTGTGTGTGTGTGTGTGTGTGTGTGTGGTGTGTGTGTGTGTGTGTGTGTGTGTGTGTGTGTGTGTGTGTGTGTGTGTGTGTGTGTGTGTGTGTGTGTGTGTGTGTGTGTGTGTGTGTGTGTGTGTGTGTGTGTGTGTGTGTGTGTGTGTGTGTGTGTGTGTGTGTGTGTGTTGGGGGGGGGGGATATTTTCGGATGCATCCACGTGCAACCACGGGCCACGCGCCAAGTGGTGTCCCGTATCGGCGACAATAATCTCGATGGTTGACATACGATAGAGTGTTTTGCTGAGCATAGGGCATGTACGACGTCTGTATAAACCACGTGGATGGGACACTGCCAAGTGGGCCGGCGCTCAGTTCACAATCTGTGCTTCGCTTTTGTGCGCACCGCGTTGGCCGCGTGGTGAATCGCCTGTCACTAAAGGTTCTCACTAAACTCTTAACCAGCGACTGGTTCTGTCATTGTGTTTCAAATTATGAGTGCGCTGGTCGCGAGAGGTAGGGAGAGAGAGGGAGAGATCAAACCATTCATTTTTTATCAAAACCCTTGGTCCAGCCAGGGTGGACGGATAGGTACAGGTGATGGCTTTAGTGAAAACTGGAGAGGGTCGCCTTCTGCCTGCAGAACCTACATGTTGCTCCAGATGAAAAAAAAAAAAAAAACGTTTGAGATATCGCGATTTACACTTCTTTAAGTGCACTAGCAATAGACAAATACTTCTGCATGTACAGAGAACTAATAGCAAAGCCTTATTGCATGATGTGGTCTTTTAAATATTATGTGCTTGTGAATACCGAATTAACAGTAAATCTTGGCAGTACACCAAGTGTCGTTTCTGATGTGAATTATTATTGGCTGGTATTGACATTTCCGGGCCTATTTGACGGTTTGAAATGAGTCATCGCGACACTGCGAATCAGCACGCTTGCATGCTGCTATAGAGGCAGTTTCAATCATAATTCAGACGAAAATTTTCGTCAGACTTTTCTAGCTAGTGCGATTGATGTAGGCCGCGTGTGTAGGCATAACAAAATCGAAGTGAAAGGCGTGCTTGAATATTTCGTGTGCAGCGGCATTCGATTTGCATTGACATTGATATATAATTGTTCAAGCACGCTCCAATGTGCCCGCGTGGCATGCAGTTGAAAGCCTACAGCCGTATGCATATACAGTCGTATCTGTGCAGTTGGGCACGGATTATTTTGCGACGAACAACATTCCGACAGACGCAGAAATCAAAGCATGCTTAGAGGAAGACGACGACTCTCTAGCACATCGTCGCCCAGAACCACAATTATAGTTTTAGGTTTGCGCTAATATAACTGACGACTCCGAAGTTGACCGACAAAGGGCTTAATTATTAGACAACACCATATATTTCCGCCACTTCATTGCATTGGATTGACCAAGACAATCAGTCAAGACAAAATAAAAGTTTGACGTCGACTGTGTATTTCGAGAGACAACGCTCTTTAAAAGAGAACAACTCTTTGCAGCGGTAGGACAAAGCGCATTCGTATGAAACGATCCTGACTGGCTGACGTTTGCTGCAGTTTCCACTTAGCTTCCAATAAATTGCGAGGCCGAGTATAATGCCAGGCGCATTTATATTAACCGTATCGTAGACCGCCAAGTAAAAAAATATTAGTATGCTACAAATAAGTATACCACAATTTTCTTTGTCTACGCTCAATATAAACAACGGTAGTCTTTTTTGTTGACGGTCATGTAAACTCGATTGCAATTAGTTCTAGCAGCTCTACCATGCTGAATGTTTCCTTTTTTCCGTGACTTAAATGCAAGCAACGCCTTGGGAAGCACTGAGTGCGTTCATTCCACACTTCTATAACGTAAGCCAAAAGGTGGGGACAATCGGTGCACGGTCAGTAGAATTTCTTCTTTTAATAATGCCCGCGTGAAAACAATGTGCTTCGTCGTTTCGGGCAGGGTTGCCGTTCCCGAGACCTCTCTACGAGTGTGGACGCCGCCTGGTGCGAAACCCTGTTCAGACCACCACCAGGATCGTGGGCGGACGAGACGCAGCGCTTGCCGAGTTCCCTTTCCAGGTAAGGCCGGCTACGCATGCACCTGTACAACAAGTCAACGGATCCGTAACCCCACAGCTACATGTTCTAAAGTCTTTGGCTGTTCTCCCTCCTTCGTGGTTGGTCAGCTTCTGGCCGTTTATGACTCGCGCGTTTATGACGTCACTAGAAATAACTTTTAAAAAATAATTTTAAAAATACGATGGTCGGTTTCGAACCCAGGCGCTTCCGCACAGGAGCTCGATGCGCTAACCATTAGACCGTGGGCTTTTTGTTTCTTTCTTTATTGCTTCTATTGGTCAATTGAAATTTACAAAATACAACTATGCTAATCGCATAATACAAATAATACAACGCATGCGTGGATTGCGCTTGCGTTGTCAGCAGAACAGCACTACAATGCCGGCGGCGGCGGCAACGACGGTGTGAATGCGCCTCCAGCGTCTGTATTATTGCCACTGCATTCAACCGGGTAACGACGTCAGGCTTATTCATTTAACTTTAATGTGCCAATTTCTGTCGGCATAAAGAGCTGAAGCGCCAAAATTTGTGGCACCCTTGAAAGCTTTAGCACGCTGTGTAGGGCCTGTAATTGCATCGCGATAGCTCTTCCTCACTACCCGTAAAAAGCACTAACTGCACGCGCCAATGAAATTACATAACTTTAAAGTTGTGAGCCCTAATATTGTTTTGAAAATTATGCCTCAGGAGACTTCATATAAAAGGTATTTGCTGCGAAAGAAAATTTTTTATGACTGTTCTTTGTCGACTGCAATTATCAAAGTTTTGAGGAAGAACTCAGTCAAGAGCATAAAACCTGGTCCGAGCAACTTTGGCATTTCAATAATATAACATATATCCTAGCATACCAAAGTATTCATACGGACTACCACGTCGTTGCCAATGCCGACGACGACGGTGAAAATTGACTTGGAGCGTCAGTATAGTTTCTATAGCAATAAAACGCGAGCGAGCACTCCTCCTAGCTGGCAATGGAGAAAATTACGTAACGCGTCTATCATTGTACTGTGGTGCATTTCTACAAGGTCAAGCACATAGTGTATGGTTATTTAACAAGTTTTACAGCTGTATAAATGTACCACGTACCCTTGCTCTGCGCGTCAGGCGCATCACATTGCAACAATTTACTTATACAAAATTGAACGCACGCATCTTATAGCTGACGATGAAGCAAATAGAAGTTACTAGACGAGTGCCAACGTGTCTCACCCCATTTCAGAGGTATCAGAAGAAAATCAGACGGGAGAAAAAGAAGAAGTTATTAACTATAATTAAAGACTATTTGGAAAAACAACAAACATGTACATATCTAATAGGTAAATATATGTGTGTATGCTTGTGGTACTACATGTAATGATATGCTGAGGGACGCTTGCAAAGATATCAACCTAAGGTTGATTTTACGCGAATTTTTTCTACGTTCTCATTCCATATTTTGGAAGCATGAGCATCGGTTTTACGGGCCGGCAGAATGGAATAGGATAGGTCAAGTCAAGTCAAGTTTACTTACAACGTGTACAGCGTACACTGTTGAAGGCCACCCTGGCAAGGAAGCTGTAAGAGTACAGCTTTCTGACCCCAAGGGACCACCACAGCGCAGTTAAGATTACATTGAATAGGGTATTGTCATGTTGTAGTGACGTTGAAGAATTACACTGACAAAAGCCCGAGTACAATGTACAATGTACGACGCCTAAGCAATCTACGCGTGATAGTACGATAAAACACAATAGGATGGGGCGGGTTAAAACGACGGACGGACGGACATCCGTCCATCAATTCGTACATCAATCAGTATATAAGTATATCAGTATATCAATTTGCAATCAAATACCTTCATTATCGAATTGATTGATTGATCATGTATGTATGTATGTATGTATGTATGTATGTATGTATGTATGTATGTATGTATGTATGTATGTATGTATGTATGTATGTATGTATGTATGTATGTATGTATGTATGTATGTATGTATGTATGTATGTATGTATGTATGTATGTATGTATGTATGTATGTATGTATGTATGTATGTGGCACGCTGTACATAAGAGTCATGGTTTAGGCCGATGACATCAAAAATTTATTCGTTATAGCCTCTCATAGAACCCAAACACCACATACTGAAGCGAGTATTCTGGAAGCTCTCGGAGTCGATCAGCGCATTCTTGCCTTGAAATCAGACTTACGCACTCAGATTGGCGCTCGCGTTATACTGCGGGTGCTTTAACTGTTACGCCTTGGCAGCCGCGTGAAAATTGAAATTTTCGCTGCTTTAGCATTATTCATGGTCGTTACCTGCATTCAACGAGAGTTTCGGATCAAGTAACAGCCGAATGTTGTTTTTTTTTTTTTTTTCGTCTCTTCAAGTTTATATATGAGAGTCGCCATCCTCTTCAGAGCTACTTCGCCCTTCGCGGCCGACCTTTGAACTTTTCTCTGGCGTGAGCAATCGATCTAGATAAATCTCGTGAAACTTTACCGCATTCTCTTCCCTTATATTCTACGCCGTGGTTATGCAAAATGGACTCTCTTCGAGATTAGCTCAGCTGCTGACTTTTTCCCCGTTCGTTTCTTTTTTTACAAATTCCTTGCGCGGCTTCCCGCAGGACGCATAAGATCCGCCTACATCAACGCTCCAAAGCAAATCTGTTGTCTGGCGATCTCCCGTTTCTCAACTCAGCCTTTCTCAACAACGCAAGGCTGAACGCCGAGCGCCGCCCACGTGTTGCGAGCAGAAAATGGGCTCTCACATTGCCTGCGCCCACCTGCATGAAGATCAAATAAGGGGGGGGAAGAGGAACTCGGACGGAGAATAGCGGGGCAATGTAATTTAGAAGCCAGAGCGATCTCGAAAACAAGAACAACTAATGGCGAAGGGCCGTAATTTAATAACGCTCACTGCGTTAGCGCGCATAAGCCTTTACTTCGCGCACGCCGCCTCACGCTTATCAGTGTAGCTCAGATCCCTTGTGTGGGAGAAATAATTCAATACCCACGCTTTCAATTGAATTCCGCCTAATGAATCGGGCTAAAGTTGGCGAGAATTTTGGGACAAGGATTCGCAAGATATTCAACGTGATGGCCTTCGCACGTGTCCGCGCGACGTAAGCTCGCGTTGTAATTGGCGCCCTACTGCCAAGTTTCTTTGTTCATTTTTTAAAAGCTTAATGTTGGTGCTCATGACCTTTACATTCGGCTAAACGAAAGCTGTACCATGTGAGTCCTATAATGTGAATAGTGCTGCGTGATCGAGGGATCGCAATAAAGCAATTGAAAATCTTAGGGCACAAGATGAAATGAAATTGAGTATAGAAAAGTACGGAACTGGTAATTGGACTGAAGCTTACGGTTGAATATAATAATGCTGTTGAAGCTTATTACCAAAGTTCCTGCGTGTCTTCTGCTAATCCTACTTTCCTTATTGCTTCTGTCAGCTCTATGCTTGAGCATTCTTTTGTAGCCGGATGTTTCGTATAACTTATCATCACTTCGTATAGCCAGGACCAGCTAGAAACCGATCAGCTCCGCTATGTCTTTAGCCTTGCGCCACTAGTGCAAGCTACCCCGATTTTTTTTTTTTTGTTATAGCGATATTATCTAAAGAAGTCCGATATATATGTCCCCTTGCTTGTGCAAAAGCTATTTCGTTCCTGAATAACCGCTATAAGGCTTTTTAAGACGTTAATGTGTTTCTGTGCCTGCAAGCACAATTCAAGACTGCCCACTAATGGCTTTGAAGAAATGTCTAGAGAACAATTGCCTTCTTCGGTGGTATTAGTGGATGCGCAGGAGCTATACGATTTTCTTCTACAAAAATTTGAGTGTTTTGTTTTTCATTTCGATGTATTTCATTTGTACCACCTTTTTTATGTTTTGGGGTAGTGTCGTCAAAATTGTATAAATGCTCGCGCAGTTTCTGTTCAATCATTTGAACCATACACAACAGGTCTAAAAGTAACTCAACAGACGTTTTTCTGCCTCAACCTCATCTAAAGTATAGGACTTGTGAAGAGGCCTTAAATATTCACGAGCGCCCCAGAGCGTTGCATCGTCCTAACCAAGCGTATCGATGCAGGCGGCTCTGATTCGGAGAACGAATGGCAGAAACGTCTTCTTCGGTGGCGGAAGCCTCATCACGGACAAGTTTGTGCTGACCTGTGGTCACTGTCTGGCAAGGTACGTCCCATGTCGTTTCACGGCTAAAATAGTTACTATAGGTTGTCATCGCTTTCAACTTACCTGAAACGAAAGCGAGTTCACTCTTAGTACAAACTGCTGCTAAAAATCTAGGAAGTAGAGGACAAAAGTACAAAAAAAAGTGAAAGCTACGTTTCGTATATTCTTGCACAGATCTAAGTACACAATAGTTCTTGCGTTTCAACTCCATCGAAATGGGGCCGCGACGTGCGGGCTCGAACCCGCGACCTACAGCTCAGCAGCGCTACTGCTATAGCCAAGTTGAGCTACCACGGCGGGTCCAATGCCCACTTAGGTTTTAAAGGGACCGACAACTGACCAGAATGTGTTGGGATACGTTGATGGAAATGAAGTGGCCATGATTTATAGCGATAGAATCCAGCAAAATGTTCGACATTTAAGCAGGAATTACGATATTAAATTGCCAAAGAAAGTCTCCAAAACCAGTAAGTGACGTGGCCTGGCGGTGAAATCTTGGTACTTCGGATGTAGTAGACGAGATTATAGTAAGTACAGCATACAAACGGGGATAGTCGATATTCTAGTTGACATTAAGCGGAAGAAATGGAGCTGGGCAGGCCATGTAATGCGTAGGATGGATAACCGGTTGTCTATTAGAGTTACAGAATGGGTACCAAGAGAAGGGAAGCGCAGTCGTGGACGGCAGAAAACTAGGTGGGGTGATGAAATAAGGAAATTCGCAGGCGCAAGACAGGGGTAATTGGAGATCACAGGGAGAGGCCTTCGTCCTGCAGTGGACATAGATATAGGCTGATGATGATGATGATGATGATGATGATGACTCATTGCTTAAAATTGCAGTTCGCGTGTTATTAGACGCTTGCGCTTTATTCTACGCGTATTACGAAATAAAGAAATTCCCCACTAACGAGCGGCACATGCCTGCCACAGTGCCTGGCGGCGCACATGCCGCCAAGAACTGTGGCGCGAGTATTGTACGCGCGCGAGTTTGCGAGTGAGATACAAAATGCCATCGACTAGTTGTGCCATAAATGGGTGCCAGCACTACAATATTAGCACACGCGTGGCTACGGCAACACGCTGAAGTGCGTATCAAGTGTAAAAGCGTCATTTCGCTTTCGATAACTTAGCTTGGCATGGATAAAAAAAAAAGAAAAAAAATCTCCTGACAGAAAACCAAGAAGATACGTAGCTATAGTTGTAGAAATAATTTTACACTTCGAAAAATTTGAGTCACTGGAACATCGGATTGATAAACAAAGTAATAGTTTCTCACAGCTACGACCGCACTTATCGTCTGCCTCCCACCAATGCCGGCGTATGATCGCTATCGCGCTCACTTATCACTGTTTTGAGACATTCTTCCAGCGAAAGACTACATCCTCGCTGCAGATCGAAAAACTTTAATAGAAGAAACGTTCCACGTCGTTTTCCGCGTTACCACTTTATGATTAAGCGCTCTAATAGGTAAGTTTTCCATTGCACAAAAAAAAGATGGGTACCATGAAAATTGGATGTCAGTCCCTTTAAGGTATGTCACCACCTTTTTCAAAAAAAGTTTTAGTTTTGGCCGGTAAATTTTTATTTCACATTGACCTTATAAAGGACCATTTTAAATGATATTCAAAAGCAAGAAAGAGTGAAAAAAATTATACTGGCATTTGTTATTGACAAAACATTGCCCAAACTTGGCTGTTACGTGAACATTCATAACTAGCGAATGGAGTGCTGGAATCATAAACTTTTTGGCACAGAGGTAGCCAACTAACCATACTGTGCAACGAACTAGGATCTTTGCCATCCGATGATTGGGAATCAAGATATAGTAAAAATACCAAAGAAAACAAAAAAATGTGTCATTTTTGTCTGCATTGCTTGGAATAAAACTTGAGAACATCAAAACTTATCATTCGTTTTCATTAATCCTAGTTCATTGCACAGTCTAGTAATAAAGGAACGAGCGTGCAAAGTTTCGTTGAAAACTATTCATTGATATTGAAGTTACAACTGTTTGCGCAACAGGAAAGTGCAAGAAATCAAATTTTGAGAAAAACAAGATTAAAGTTTTCCAATCCTTGCACAAACAAGATCATCACGCCCTAATAAGTTAAAGTCCCCTAGGTTCATGGCTAGGGCCCTTCTTAGCTGCCACGAGCTCTGTTTTGGCTTTTGTTGCAGCCCACATTTTCTTACGGAGATATTTTGCCTCACCCGTTGATTGACGCTGGGCCTTCATTACACGGTACTTGTATATTTTTCTTAAAATGTATATTTTTCTTAAAAAGTGCCTTTTCAAAGGTGGTGACATACCTTAAGGCGTGCTGAAAAATCGAGCATCCTTCACAAAATTTATTGAGATGATATTGAGAAGCTTGTGAAACTGTGGCTTAAATTTTTCACCGACTGATGTCTGTATATTTTCTGCAAATAGCTCATATCCGAAGATTCTGAACCAAAAGTACACTGAAGGCAATAAACTTGTTAATGGATGTTATCTAGTAACAGCTCTTCCAGTCAATGAAAGTCTATAAGAAGGCACAGAAGCTGACAATAACGATCTGGACGTGTTACGAATACCGTATAAATTCATTTCGCCTGAGTCTAGCGCTCACCTTGTGCGTTCAGCTGCGTTGACGTTGACAATAAATATAGCCAGAAGCATTTTGCCGCGGGCAGATTGCCGCGGGCAAGTTGCCGCAGACAAATTGACCTTCGCGCTGTCTCTCGTCTCGCTTCAACGCGAGCTAAACGTCGAAATCACAGCGCATACTAAGCTACCGGCACTCAGCGCATGCACTTTGCCCACATCGCAGATCGCTTTCAAGATACGGTGCCCGCGCGACCGCCCTGTGCGCAGTAGCCCACGGAGCGGAACGCACCCCCCCCTCCCTCTCCCTCTCCATCGCCTCAACCCCATGCCTCACACGCGAAAGAAGACCGCGCGCTTCCATACTGCCTTTCTCCCTCGCGTGCGCTACGTTGAGCCGCGATTGCCGGCTCACCCTCGTACGTTTTCACTCGCACACACAGCGTACGGAGCGCGACGACGATTTTATCGCCGTTGGACTTTATACGGAACCGCACGGCGACGGCGGCGGCATAAATGCGCTTGGAGAGTCCATATAATTGCTATCGAAATAAAATAAAAGGAAGAAAGAAAAAAGAAAATTACAAAGACAACAAAGACAGCAACATACTAAGACAGTGTGCATGCACCACCCGGACATCCGTCTCACTCCCTCCACCTTACACGTTAGATCAAATAACCCGAAAACAACCAAAAACAGTTTAATCTTTACGTAGCTATCGTGTAATATTATGAGGCACAGCTGATGCACAAATGATCTTCTCGTTGAATATAAAAGGCTCAGCAACATTTTTTTTCTGTATTTTCTTCCCCCTTCTAGTCAGGATTACGTCACATTACTCCCGTCTCCGACAACGTCGGGCTACACTTGCACTTTTTTTGCAATGCAATGCCAAGATTAGAGCCTGTAAATGATTTCAAACTGTTGCTGGTGCTCGCACAAGCCTAGTGTTGAGGCCTACGTAGGACTTGTCGCACAATCCGGTACACTAACACAGGCTACTCAAGGCACAAACAGTTTGTCATGTTTAGTGTTACATACGCATGTCGATACTTTCGTTCGCGCTTGCGTTTCGCTTTTGCATCGAATGGATCGAACGGCATTCCTTCGCTCCATTCAACGCGACGCGCTTTAAACACAGTGGTGTCTTGGTCACAGGGAGTCGTTGCAAAACCTGACCGTGTGGCTGGGCCTGCATCGGCTGTCGTTCCCGTCGCTGTTCCAGTGGCGCTCGCGGCCGTGCGCCTTCTTCATCCACCCGCAGTTCGACGAGGCGACGCTGGTGAACGACATCGCGCTGCTGCGTCTCAAAGACCGGGTGCCTCTCTGGAGGCTGGGCGGATACGTGAACACCATCTGCCTGCCGCCACGGGGATACCGGCCCGAGGGTTTCGCCCTGGTCAGCGGCTGGGGCTACACGTCCGAAAGTACGCCCATAATGTAAACATTCGTATTCTTTGATAACAGTTCGCCGGGTGGTGGCCCATTGGGGGAAAAGATAAGGAGGGTCAAAGATAACAGTAAAGCGCCAGCCACTGAATGAACTCCAGGTATATGAACGGTGATAATGTTTGCCCTGTTTACCCCTTAGAGCTGCGCCTGGTAATGAAAAGCATCTTTTGCGCAAGGCGTAAGGGAATTGAATGGGGTGGGGATATGAGAAAATCGGTATTTTTGGTCAGTGGCGAAAAATACATTGGCAGGTAGTAATTGCTCTCGCAGGATTTAGATATAAAAGAGCGAACTCGATGTGCGGCATACGGAGCGCTTCCAGTAATTTGTATGCATAAGCTTTTCTGTCATAACAGGCACCAGCGCCATTCTCCTCCTTTACTAATGCTCCCTCTACCCTTGCTCGAACGCCGCCTAGCTGGCTAGACCACCCTGGTTAGGGCCCTATCCCTCTCCACCTTTCAGTAACAAACTACATACTCGAGTATCACTCAATAGAGTACGTCCATTCTGCCCACGCACACGCAAAGTGAAGGTACTCGATCTGGAAGTACAAGAGCTGTCAAAAATGAAGTTCACTTCGAGACGGGAACTTGCCTCATCAAAAAAGAAACTGCTAGCACTTTATTTGTTATTATAGCGTGCTGAGTTATCGACTGGAAAATGTAGTTAAACGCTTCTGCGAAATTCCAAAAAGACCGAAGCATCAGCACACTATACGTTAAACGAGACAACAGCTATAATAATCCGCTCAGCAATTACTTCATGCGCCAATTAGAATCGTTATTAAAAGTTTTTTTCATTAAGGAGCGCGTGCCACTATAGCACCGCATACATATCTCGCTGCAACCCATGTGCTATACATGTATAACACCCGTCTGTGACTCCCTGTTACGGTGTGCGGTAAATCTGGAGCGCATTTCCAATAAACAAATAGCAAAATCATTTAAATCGCCCGCTCAGCGATAGTTAAGCTCAGCTGTGTTACGAGTTACAACACAAAAATCTCGAAATGAAAATGGACAATCAAATCAAGCTTCATATTGCATTTCACGAGCCACTGTGCTTCATGTTGATGGGTAGAAAAGACCTCGCGGGGGTGTCCGAGCATTATGCGAGTAAATACGGTATGATTAGTGCTATGCGTTTGTGCTCATTTTGTTCTTGTTATTGTTAACTGTGAAGAGCAGTTATGAGGCAGGTTATTCGTTTGGTTGGTCATCAAAGACTACGTCACTGAAAACATGACGCAAAAAAATATATGTCGGACCTAGGGTCGAGGTAACAATGCTGCGTTTTCAGGCCTAGCTCTCTAACCGCTACGCCACAGGTGCTTTACGCAAGTGAACGGATAATACTTACATTTGGCACTGACAAACACCTGCTGTTTTCTGTCGGACTCGTGCGCCGCAGCGCAGCGCCCCGCCATGCCCAACCAGCGCGTTGGTCGAGACGCGGTGATTTGATTTGATCTGATCTGATCTTATTTGCACTCAGTATCATGTTCTATTTCCTAAACGTATTTAGGGTCAAGTGGCTACTTTATAATGTTCGCAGTTACCTGGGGCCGTATTCTGAAACGTTCTGCTTCGGCGATAGGTCCCCTAGGCGACAATTTCGCCTTCGGGCGCGCGCTGATTGTCTGTTTTAGCAAAACAGGATGAGCTGATTGGCTGGTTGAGCCCGACGTCATTCAGTTTTGCTCAACCAACCAATCAGTGCGCGCCTGAAGGCGAAATTTTCGCCTAGGCGAACTATCGCCGAAGTGGAAGGTTTCAGAGTACGGCCCCTGGAAGAACCAGATAACTGCGAACAGCAGTATTTTTTTATGGGGTTTTACGTGCCAAAACCACGATCTGATTATGAGGCACGCCGTAGTGGGGGACTCCGGAAATTTCGACCACCTGGGGTTCTTTAACGTGCACCTAAATCTACGTGCACGGGTGTTTTCGCATTTCGCCCCCATCAAAATGCGGCCGCCGTGGCCGGGATTCGATCCCGCGACCTCGTGCTCAGCAGCCCAACACCATAGCCACTGAGCAACCACGGCGGGTTGCGAACAGCAGTAATCAGGTATTACTCCCCAACTGAGTGCCTCCACTCTACTCATATACTCAATCAAAGTGAAAGTATTTCATCCTCCGGTCCTATAAATTTGGTTATCAATAGCGGTTATACACTCGTGGCACGGTTTCTGAAGCACTGTTATATTTTTAAGCCTCACAGTGTTTCCTCCTTCGCCTTTGGCAGATGGTCCCACCTCCGACGTGCTGCAGGTCGTGGAGCTGCCGCTGGTAAACCTGACCTTGTGTAAGCAACTCATCAGGTTCCTCGTGGAAGACACAAATATCTGCGCTGGATTCCTTGAAGGCGGGAAGGACGCCTGCACGGTACGCGGCACTGATCTGCGCAACTGCGGAAACTAATGCTATTAGATAAAAGCTGGCACTATTGCTCGCACGTGTAGTTTTCATCTAGACTTTGAAGGACACGCGCTGCAACACACTACTATAGTTTTCATCTTTTCTTAAATGGTAAGCGGTTATGAGCATTAGCTAGATACCTCGACTACTCTATTTATCCATGTTCTATAAGAAAGAAATGCTACTGCAAAGGTTGCGTCACCAGACATATCTCTATAGATAACTCTCGTTTAGGAAAATAACAGCGCTGGATGGACAAGGAGCACAGGCAAGAGGAACACGACACTGGCGCTGACTCACAACAGCGTCAGTGTCGTGTTCCTCTTGCCTGTGTTCCTTGTTCGTCCAGCGCTGTTAATTTCCTTCTTCTTTTTGTGGTTTTACGTGCCAAAACCAGTTCTGAATTTCCTAAACATGAATTCCCACCAACTCATCCAAGTTTCTCTTCCAGATAACTGTCGTCTTATTAGTCAACCCCAAAAATAAAGTTCTTCTGTCTGTCTGTAGTCACCCCCAAAAGTGCCGGACCCACTTTACTACCACTGGATCAAACAATTTTGCTACAACAATTAGAAGTAGGATCAAATATATCACGGTGCACTTAAAAAACATTATGTTGCGGGAGGTAACCCTTAGTAAGCATATTTATGTTTCATTATTATGAAATTACTGGCGGAATTGATAGAGCCGATTCAGTAAAATCTCTGAAGTTCTCCGTGAGCCTTTTGGCATATTATGAATGGAGACATAGAATTAAAGATTACTGGAAGACGTGGGTGGAAACAGCAGCGCTGGTGGCGGCATCTTCTGGCTCTGTCTTCGACTACAGCGCTTTAGAAACACTCCGGTGTCGCACTGCTCTACTCGACATAAAAAAAGAGACGGAAAACCTTTAACATGATTGCATAGATAGATAGATAGATAGATAGATAGATAGATAGATAGATAGATAGATAGATAGATAGATAGATAGATAGATAGATAGATAGATAGATAGATAGATAGATAGATAGATAGATAGATAGATAGATAGATAGATAGATAGATAGATAGATAGATAGATAGATAGATAGATAGATAGATAGATAGATAGATAGATAGATAGATAGATAGATAGATAGATAGATAGATAGATAGATAGATAGATAGATAGATAGATAGATAGATAGATACTTCTCTCGATTCATGGTGTGTTTCTTCATGTGTTTTTAAATAACCAAAAATCGAGCCCCTTGGATTCCCTTCTTTCTCTCGCTGATCTTTACCTTTCTCGCTTTTTTTTTTTCGGCGTGTTTCTGCAGGGCGACTCCGGTGGACCGTTGTTCCAGATCATCAACAACACTGCCGTGCAGATCGGTATTGTGTCCTGGGGCCGAAGCTGTGCAGTGCCAAACTCGCCCGGCGTCTACACCGACATTCAACCATACCTTCCGTGGATCGAGCGCGTCCTCCGATACAACAGCACCGCGCTGCCCAGTCGTCGACCTCGCACACGGACTACCGCCTTCGCTGCCCGACGCCGCGGATCATGGAACCGCGGGACTCCAACCGTATGGCGGCGGTTTCCAGTGAGCGGACGTCCGTCGCCTCTGCGATACGGCGTCGCTGCATCGAATGCGATGATTCACCCGACACGCCGCACTACTGCGTGAATGCGCCATGGTGTCAGCTCGCGCTCACGCAGAGTTTCGTACTGGGAAACGCCGGACGCAATCTGGCACGTCTATTAGGGTTAGGCTTCATTACGGTGGTTCGACCATCCGTTTACTGATGGCGCGGGCAAGGCACGGCCCCCAAGACACTTATCTTAAGAAGGGGAACGGTGCGCTGCAGAGTACGCGCGTGCGATCAAGACGGAAGTTTACGGGTATGCACAATTTGATCCTGAGTGAACGAAGCCAGACTGATAAGCCATTGCTAGTCGTACCGTCACACTTTCTTCCCTTTAAACACCGAAAACGGTCGCTGTAGTGAGCGACAAACCACAAGAGGGGATAAGACACGCCTATGAGCCTATGCTTTTTCGCTTGCTTATCGCTTAGAGTATATCGCTTAGAGTATCGCGAAATAGTTGTAAAAATTTAATCGCCCAAGTCAATTGCAGCCTGGTAAAAAGCACGATAATAGCAGCGGTTAGCTCACCTGGCAACGCATGCTCAAAAGAAGTTGTTTGCAACGTGAGGCCTCAGTCGCCTCAGGCAGACGATGCAAACGAACTTCTGAACTTCATGAAAAAGAGTGCTTCGCACTTTACTGTAACCTACGTGTAAAGTTAGTAAAATGCTCAGCGATTCAAATGCGATACTCCAAGCACATAGCTGTCGGCGCTTTTTGCGTCACTGGTGCACGGGCGCTGGAGACACCGAGCTGACGCGTTGTGGTATACGATGGTAGTGAGGGCCCTTGTGACGCATTGTGACTGCATTTGGCCCCCCAGCGATCACTGAGCGCTAACCGGTGGTGCAAGAAGTGCCGGCCACCGTGCGGGCCGGTTATGGCGTTTGGATCGCTGAGCACTGTACCCGTTAGCAATGTGAGCGGAAGCACCGAAATTGTTTGCAATTTCCCCGCGTCACGTGGTTTCAAACTTGATATCTGAATATTGGCAGTTAGCTTGCAGCTGAATAGTTCCTACCGTTGAAGATTTTTTTCCTTTTTTTTCGGTTCGGGGAAATCCTAAACCACTATTGCCTCTTGAATGCAAATTTGAGTGTTCGCTCTTATGTTTCTCCACGACGGTCCAAACAAAAACGAAACGGATTATTTTTAGAACTACTGAAAGTTGAGCAAGTTGGGAGGTGTCTGGCATTTGTGCTGCCCTTCTCGTTCTACTTGTGTCCGCGTTTGCACGCCTGCCTTTTCGCACCATGTGTGATTTTGATTCCGGAAAGCAAAACCACAAGACAGTGTGGCACATTTTTGTTCTTTTCAACTATCTCACGCTCTTCCCAGAAAGTCGTTGACATCATCACTGAAAAAACGTTTGCTCATTCATTGTGATCATAGATCTGAGCTCAAATTCCCACAATAAAGAAATACAAACACCATTTACACGTGATTTCTTGTTAATAAAACATGGCATTGCCACCTGGCTTGACGCAACACATTCTTTGTGGCCCAAGGAACCTCCATACGTGAGTGACGCCACTGCCAGATCTGGAAACCTTGGAGCTTAAAGACAGGTCATGTTTTAAATAAAATTATTTATATTTCTTTTTCTTCCGATAATGCACCTTCATAATGAAACTTCTGTTCATCACGATATGTTTTAGTTGTCCCAAGGGTGCTCAGCACGAACATGCGAGTTTGACCCACTTCCATGTTAAAATTAATTAATTAAATTATGGGGTTTTATGCGCCAAAACCACGATCTGATTATGAGGAAGTTCAGCGCCGCCACTGTCAACCACCGATGAATGTTGCACGGCTGCCACACTATTTCTTCATCGACCACGTCGGTTAGACTCTATTGACCGTCTATACGTGAGGTTATAGTGATGTTTAGGCAATTAAATTTAAGGGACACCAGTATTCGGATTTTGTGTCTTGATACCATTAGTTAATTCAGCTGAAGACGTTGCCAAAGCTGGGAAGACTTCCCAGTTTCGCCAAACTCGGGACTTCCTGCATCACGTGCCCCAGATGTAATCAACATTTCACCCCATGTTTTTGTTGATGTAGTAAAGATTGCTTTTTTGTACCCTTTCCGGAAGAAATTCTAGCTTCATTTAGCGTATACGGAATAGCCTTGCGCAGGTATTACAGGTACTCAACAGGCGCCGCTGGAGGTAACACGTACCTGCGGGATCACTCAGACTTTGCTCGTGTTATTAGCCTAATGTCTCGTCCGGTGTGACCCTTTGTGCAGGAGCTCAAAGAGGAGAGGTATGTGGCCATGTAATTTTTGGTCATATCCCACTTAGGAGTGTCCTCCGAACAGAGATGAAATCCAACAAACATGTAAACGTGCAAAATTGTCTTTATTAAACATGCTCAAAGTTAAACCATTGAAAACAGTATAACGCTTGAACACATTATTTACCAATGTGGCTGACATGAAGATCTAACCAGACATAACGCACACGCTCTAAAACATCACCTGCACAACATACAACCAAATAATTCAGATCTGTACAATTATTTACAGGGAGGATATATTACAATGAAGTTGCTCGTGAGGAATGATAGGTTAAAGTGTTCAGGTGGCAAGGTAAACATGATTACAGGCTGACGTTACCAGTTTACCGCGATATATGTTCTTGGATAAAAAAAAATAAACTACAAGCCTCACAATAGCGTTCAGCAATGTCTTCGCATCGGCAAAGTATATGAAGGCGCTACTTTCTTCTAACATATACTTGAGCAAAATAGTCAAACAGACAATGCCCATAGCCAAGACTGCAAAAATGCTTAAATTGCGCTAATATATAAATTCACCCTAGAGGATGCCTGCTCTGTTATTTATCTAGTTTTGAGTTGACTTGCGCCAATCCTGTAATTCTTCAATGCTTGATTCTCTCTGAAGTTCTGTCTGAAGTTCGATGTAAAAGCAGAAACTGTTGAAGATGGATTATGACGGTGATGAAATGGTGATCATGACTGTGTGTTCCGTGAAACGCACTGTATGCTCGATGAAGAATAGTACAGTGTCAATGAAAGCACGAGGAACTTTTCACGGCCCTCGCACAGGGTCTGTCGGATTTTCTAAAAAGCGGAAATAAGATTGAGCCAATTAAGTGGGATGGAATGTACTGCGCATGGAAGCAACAACATCATACTGCAGCTGGAAGGCTGTGCAACCGTTTAGCATGCTCCGTGTTCTTGAATTCGGCATGTTTAGTGGAACGCAATGTTTCAGAACAGCATGACAGACCCTGCGCGCAGACGGCGCATCGTCCCTATCCCGAAATTGCTGTTTCGCGGTTTCAGGTAGAGACGCTTTGGCAACAATTTGTTAAAAATGCCTAAGGGAGCTAGGGGAGGTAAGGGAAATAAATTTGTTCAAAGGGACGCCGAGGACAAGCAGCGCCGCCCTCAGACTACCCTGCCTACGACAACTTTGCCTTTCCCGAAGACTGGCGACGGCTTCCCGCTAAAGACGCCACCACGTAGGGCACGAAGCCAAACATGGTCGCTGCCAGAAGAGCGTTGAAGAGAAATGCCGAGGCGTAGAAGACGGGCACGTTGTTGTTGGGCAGCGAGACCCACTCGGAGGCCTTGCCTGCACCCACGGCCAAGATGGCGGCCAGCAGTCGCATGCACCAGGTGAAGTCGGTCGACTTGACGCGCTGGTAGAAGCCAGAAGTCATGGCGAGGCCCATGCCAAAGGGGAAGGCGCAGTAGCGCATCATGCTGAAGAAGGGCGTGGTGTCGACGTGTATGTACTCCTGCTTGACGCACCATTTGACAGCCCGGTCGATGGACCACAGAGGGTCGACGCCCATGAGGCGAAGAACGCCGTAAGTTGACAACGCACTGGCGCAGAGACCCACGCTGATCAGCATGTACTGGCAGCGAGTCACGCGGTCGGTGTCGAGCTTGCACATGAACTTGGCCAGGAAGCAGCCTGAATGACGGGAGAGGCAAACCGAATTTCATTAAACATTGGTTCACTAGGTCATGCACGACGTTAGTTACGTGCAGTGTTTGTCAGAACTTTGAAATACACTGCGCTACGGTCAAGATCTGTCTACAGGCAACGTTTGTTTCAGCGCTGCATTAGCATGTCTGGCACTCAATCCCTTTCTCTTGTTATTGGCCAAGCCACACCATCACCGTCTACAAACGCTTCAATAAAGTACTAAGGCGTGCTACTCCTATGCTTTGATTCGGGACACGACGCACATGCATTTATGCTAACGCCGTTCGTACGCTGATATATCAACTACCGGGTCCGGCCAAGTGGGCATCCCGTCCATGGCAAAACCATCTGTGGCAGCTTGTAGCCTCTACAAGATATATATCATTCGTATGATGTAGCGATCCCACTCGCTGTCTTTCCTTTCAATGTACGTTTCTGTCACCTCACACGCATTCTTTTTCTTATTTTCTAACCGCTTTCCTAAAATGTTGTTGCTCGAACACTGAGTACCACCGAAAGGACAGGTGAGACGCACTCACCAATGACCATGCCCATCAGGCACTGGTGCGGGAAGTGGGCTGCGATGTAGACCCGCGACAGGCTGACGATGCACAGGAGCGCCGCGTAGGTACACCAGTGGAAGGAGGAGGCCCACGCCTTGCCCATCTGCTGGGCGACGCCAGTGCGACGCAGCAAAAAGTCCAGGATGATGTACCAGATGGCCGCCGACACCATGGCGTGGCCGGAAGGCGATCCGGGCCCGGTTTCGCACGTCAACGAGTACTGGCGGATGGCAGGCATACCGGTGCCCGTGCGGTTGTACATTTCCGTTTCGTGCACCCACCAGTAAGGACGCTCGCCATGCAGCATCCTGCGTGCACACAAAGGACACACGTGTGAACACTCAGTACCCCGCCATGACTCATTTTCTTTAGCCTATACACGAACTATCATCTCCAGAAAACATAACGGGCCCTCTTATATATATATATATATATATATATATATATATATATATATATCTTTTTCTCTTCGTAACTGCGATACCTTTTCTTTCGAGCTTATAGCGCCTGAGGTAAACCACCACGCCTTCAAAAGACTGAGGCCCACGTGAGAAAACCACTCCCACAATTGGACGATATTAAAAAAAAAAACACCCGTATTTTTGATCACGTCTGATTTACATGCTCAAGCATTTTACAACTTTTTAACGTGATTCCAGAGAATATGATGTGAGAACCCACATAATGAGCAGTGTGGGTCTGTCAAGTCAGGGTAAAGGTGTGCGTATATTTGAGAAACTGGCTGGAGATACATGCTACTCCAGGTTGTAGACGCGCGCAGCTCTACGATTCGCTTCTTCCTGCGTTTCACTAATTCCAAACGAATCAAAGGTAACCAAAGTGTCTGTCTACAAAAGAAAGAAATAAGATATGCCACCGTATTATGAGAAATCTACTCCTCTTATCATTAGTAGAGGGTGAAAATATGCATTGTTCCTTCATTACTGTGGCTGAAAAAAAATTGTCAGATAGTGATGACGAAGGCCTAAGCAATAACATATGCTGCTAGAGGTTTGTACCACGTACGCCATTAAACATTCCGATGCTGTTAACAGCTTAAATCAAGGAACATTGTTTCGCTGGCTAAGCCCATCCTTTCAGAACCCCTTTCCAGAACCCCTTTCTGAACCCCTTTCTAAAGAATCTTTTGAACGCCATAACAAAGGTTTTACACCCGAACAATAAAAAAGATAAAGGCAGGTTCTTAACCGAGATGGGGCGTTTGAGCGCTAATATGCTACAGCAGATACAATAGAAAGTATTATTCGACGAGCTCTATTCATATGAAGACATACCAGCGAAATCAATAAGTTATTTTTCGCTGTGCGAACTATACCGCAGTTGAGCTCCCAGAAAAACAGCCGATTTCAGTTTAACTTAGCCTTATCTGCACATCAATGTGACAACTCGTTGGAGGAGTTATCATGTACCCTACAATGTTCCTTTAGTTAGGACGCGCAATTTCGTGATTTCTGACTTCCATGCAACAAGGACGCATACTTGTCGGTACAAAATTCAGCTCGACAGGATGAGTGTTAAAAAATTATGCTCACTATAAAAGAATGTAACATGTACGTATATCCCTGTTTCGGGCTTTCTGCGTTGATTTGTCATCTTTGCGAAAATAACAGGCTGTTTCAATCGCATACGCTAAGATGACAGCATGGAACAAGCACGTTTATAAAATGCCTTTCTAATATGCGCACATCTTTGAGCAATGCTTCTGTGCCCCATTGTTGATTTTGGTTAACCCTGTTTCGCAGAATAGGCCGATTACAGGCAGAAACTCTTTCTTTATTTCATTTGCTATCACCGCTGCTTGAAACAAAACGACGCAGGATTAGCTTTCGGTTGTGGACGCCATAATAGAAGATCATCATTATGATTACCATCATCATTTTATTAAAGTCCGCTGCAGTGCGAAGGCCTCGCCCAGAGGCCCCCAGTGGCTTTCATTGCTTCAACAGAACCCACACTGTGTCAGCAAATTTCTTAATCTCACCGCTACATCTAATCTTCTGCAGCCCTCGACTGCTTACAGTCAAATGGCTACGAGTGCGCAATAGCGCTTACCATTTAAGCAGCTGGTTGGACCACTCGGCGATGATGGTGACCCACATCAGTCGGCGTCCCACCGACCAATCGAGACAGTAGATGAGCGGCGCGAAGATGAGGAAGGCGTACCGAGGATCTCCGAAGTTGGAGATGGCGAAGAACAGACCATGCTGGTGCTGGAACCTGCGTTGCAATAAAAATGGTGCATCAGTTTTCTGTGAGAATGGGCTATTACCTATTTTTTTAATGCGTCTGTATCAGTTGTCATAGTGATGATTACGTTTAACTAAACTCAACAGTCGTGACATGGAAGGTCATGTTGCAAAACGAAAAGAACTTGCAGTGTTTGGGCACAGCTTTGATGCCGACGTTATATAAACCTTGAGCCAACCGAAATGTATGGGTAATTCAGCAGTGTTTGCTGGGATAGTAGGCTACGTATCACTGCAGAAAGCCGGCTTCAACAAGACTAAAACAGACATCCTGTCCATATTGAGTAAGGACAGGGTCCCTATCTAGACGAACATAAAGGGAGTAGACATACTGCCTGTTCAGAATGGAAGTTTTATTCTGCCGTGTCTTCTGCGTGTGCCCGTGCGTACTTTAAGTCATCCTTTCATGTCACTAGTGAGGGACTATCATCTCCTTGGCCTGCGGTGTACCACCCTAGACGAATGTTTGTACCCCAGTGGTTGTGCATCTCGACGCGATCAAGCTCATCGCGCTCTCCTTACTTTTCTGGAATTAACTCACTTAAGTTCATGTGTGTACCTTAGAGACTGTTTCTTCTATTTAACGTTTTTTAGTAGTGTGACGTGCAGTGACCTGCTGTGACCGGCCCTACTGTGTGTGACCTGTACTGTGTGTTCTACTCTATTCTTTGAGATTTGTTATCTGGCCCTTTCTTTCCTCTCTCCTTCCCTTCTTCCTATATTTCATTTCTATGTTTCTGTCTCCCCCATTCTGAAGAGTAGGCAGGCGTTGTGCCCTTTCCGGTGGCAGTTGCCAGCCTTGCTCCTCACTTTCCCTTTCCTGTCTATGTGTTTTCAAATTAACTAATATTAATGATTATGTTGGCGCTCTTTGGCCAGACCTGGTCCTTGCGCCATTAAACATCACACATCATCATCATCATCATCCTTGCATGCTCGAAATCGCGTTCATGTTGCATTCCTGCAGGAGCGTACTGCAATCTAATACAATGATTTTTTTTTCCTTGAACGAGTTATGCCTAGTTTAAATAATGCATATTTTGGGCAAAATAGAGAGCGCTTCAACTTTCATGTTCTCCGATAAAGATTTGATGCCCAGCGGTGCGGCAGATTGTCCCTAAATTCTAGTTAAAACAGCAAATTGTACAAATTTTGCCAGTAAGTAGTCGAAACTTCTGGAACAACAAGAAAAGCGCTTCACCACCGTCACCTGATGGCAGTACCCGTAACACTTAAAAAGGGCGATGAAAGGGACTATTTCGAGGCTGTTCACATTTTCTGCTTGCGCTATGTAGTACGAAAAGACTGGGATAGAAAAGAACGGACAAACTATTGGTGCGCACCATTCGTCTGTCCGTTCTTTTCGGTCCCACTCTCTTCGTACTACATAGCGGAAGAAGAAAGTACGATCGCTAACAGGATCGAGTAAAGTGATGAGGCGCACTTAGTCCGAGAAAGTGTAATTCTAACCCTTTCAGCACTAATCTACGTTCCTTCGTTCTAGGTTTTGACGCGTTGGTCATCGCAACGCAGAGCTAACCAGCCCATCTGCTACAAAGTTCGTACTGCTCGATTGAAGAAAGCATTTCAAGACTTGCACGCTTATGGGAAGTAGCAGTTCTCTTCACGAGTTTAAACAGTGCGCGATGAGGAAGATCCGAGCAAAACCCACCTGGTCTGCAGTGATTCGATGGCGAACATGCCATTACCGTGGAGCGTATCCATCAGGATCATTTCTTACAGTCGGGGATGAGGGACACGTTAACGAGTGGCACCTACTGTTGGCACATCCTGGAATGAACAGTCAGAGAACAGGGATAAGTAATTCAAGCATTCAAGCAATATGACCTATAACGATCGTTAAGAGGTACGCTCGCGTTTTCCTGTTTCGCAAGCATTGCAAACCGCCGTAGGTAGATTCCGCTCAAGTGCTTTCGCTGTTGCCATGCGAGTTGGAGATTGCAGCATGAGTTAGCAGTTCGGTCTACCGTGTGTGTCGCAATGTTTCCATAACTTTATCAGACTGCAACCGTAAATGTCTGTTTTCCAGACGTTTTCGTTTTTGGAGCTTGCACTGACATCATCTTAAGCCGCGTGCAGGCGTTTAATGTTGCACAGCGATAAATTAGAAATTTTTATCGATATTGCAAACGGTGCGTCAGATAACGCAGCCTTTGACATCTTGAAGCGCACATCAGCTAACTTCCTCAAGAAATGCAAGCAATCGCATTTCATGCAAATGTTGCGGCAAAATCCGATAAACTTTATCCCGAGCTTCTAGCTACACCAAAAGAAAGGTAACAAACGCGAAGCGTACGCTTACCAAAAACAGTGGAGCGGTAGTTCCGAAGGTGCCGGAATTCTCAACTGCGTTGCAGTGCTAAGGACAAGCACGTTTCCGCAATAGAGCAGCGTAATAAGAAGGCACTCGAGCAGTGGCTTCGTGGGTAACCCTCGAATCCGGAGGACAGAACAACCCGATCGTCAGTAGTGCCGAGCTGCGGTCTCTGTGCGGGTTCAACGTGACCGTGAGTTTCTTAAATACGCCTTCCAGGCGACTCCACGAAGCACCGCCAATTATCAGGTGCGGAGAAGAACGGGCGACGACGTCAGTCGCATCAAAGCCTGATAGCCCAGACGGTGCGTGCGATCATGGGCGAGGGAGAAACGGGAGGTGGAAAAAAGAATAAAAGCTTCGACGCGCCGCGTGAATTCACGCTCGTAGGGGCGCGCGCGTTTAGGGCGCGCTTATAGGTGCCTGTATCTTCTCTTCCTCCGATCACCTCCTTGCCCTCATAACGCTTGTCGCCGAGGCGACGAAGCTTTGGAGGCCGGACGGAGAGGGAGACACGTGCTACCGGCGTGGCGGCGTCATGTGCCGCTACGTAATTATGACGATACGGACGCGTTGTTCCCGGGGTCTTCCGTCACGTGTCCCCATGTTTGCGGCTGGGCTGCGACGGCAGCGTCTCGCAGACGCTCCGGCGCCCTTGACAAGGAGGAGGTTTCTTTGCTTGTCTGGCGAGGAAACAAGTTAGAAAAAAAAATAACATGAACAAAAAAAACCGCGAAGGGATCCTTCCGCGCTCTGCTGGAAAATCATCTCTTTGCTTTCTCTTCCCTCCGCGATGTCAGCCCACTTTCTCCCTACGGCAAACCTCTACTGTCAAAACGGAGGTCTCACGCGGTCAACGGCTGATCGTGTCGGACGTGTGTCAGACTTTTTATTACGTGGACGTAACTGCTGCTGCTACGCCGGAGACGATGCCGGTTGGAAAAGAGAAAGAAAAGAAAAGCGGGGAACAGTTGCTGCTCTGCTCTTCTTCTACCAACTCTTAACAGCATCCATGCAGCAGCAGGACCGACAACGACGTTGGACGTATTGGCTCAACGCCTCCGCGATTCGCCTTCCTGCCTCGGCCGTCAGCGCTTGGCGAAGAGCGTGCGATAGTCGGATAGTAACAGAGAACTTCCTGCCTCAGCGCCGAGGTTCAGCGTCGTTACTTCGTTTGCTCACTGCAATCGGCTATCCCGCTCGGCACGCAGCGATCTGTTTTGCCTTTCGTTCCATAGTGACTGAAAGCGTTCATTTCTTTCTTTTGCTTGTTTTATTTCTTTTTCTCATTGCTATCACTTTCTTCCGCTGTCGACAGAGAGCACCCGGAAAAAAGTCGCCCATTGGAAAACAAGCGCAGCTGGGTCACAGGCGACGACCTCGCATTTCTGTTTGTTGTTCCCGCGAGTTCTTGGCCGCCGCTCAGAATCAGCTGCTCGGCACACGCGGTGCAGGTGACGTGAGCGAGATTCTACCACCCCCTCAACGTACGCACAGTCCCAGACAAACAGGCAAGCTAAACGCCGAGCCACGCCAGCCGCCCCCATGGTTAAAGACAGAGGACACAACGGAATATTCGCAACGTGTACTGTCTTCGCACTACAGTAAAGGCTAAGTGGGCAGACAGCAGTATGCCCAACTGTTGCGCCTTGGCTTATCTCTGTTTGCCATACTGTGGTGACCTCTTTCGAGGCAACTCAGCAACTGCGTCCTTCTTTCTTGCAGTGACGACCTGATATTCGCTCTATTCCTTTTGTGTGTGTGTGTATTCCTACCCTGCATGAGAGCTGGGCAACACTTAACAGAAGAGTGTTCTACTACGCAAGGTCGTTCAGGCATCGTGCTGAAAGAAGCAAGAACAACCGTAGGTGACCTCCTCAAACAACGCTGAGGACGTTGTCTGAGGGAGCCGGGAATGGTTACCACCAGCGCTCAGGACAGCGATGACTGACTTGTAAATATTGCGAAACCGAGCTTGTATCCTGTACGAGGTCGATGACAAGAGTGCGATAGCCGTGCAAAGGACTCCCGAGAGCGTCGATAGCCACACGTCCTATGACGCGACGCGAGCAAAGGAATGGCGTCCAAGCTGACGACGTGCGCCGTCGGAAAGACCGCGGCGAAGCGTAAGATGGTGCAGTGCCCACAGCGCTTAAAAATTGGAAAGTCGAACTCGCAACTCAAAACACATTAAAAACGCTAGCATACGAAGTACATTTGACGAGCAACAACGCATCATTACAAACGGGAAACTTCGATTCCCTATCCCGTCGATCACGATTCGTTCCCACCACGCGATTTCGCGTTAACGCGACAACAACAGTGCTTGATCAAAGGGTGGAGATGATGGTGTCGAAACGGCATCTCTTCAATCATCGCCACGGCTATTCAAGCTATGATCAAGTAATGCTGACAGTGGAGCAAATGGTATCGGTAATACTGATTTCTGAGTGCAGAAGAATAATAAAGATCGAAGGTCCGATTGGCAGTGCCCTCTCGAATGCACAAACGAAGCAGAAGCATCCAAGACGGCTTTGTCGTACCAGTGATATCTGGGGCACTCCGATGAGGAGGCGGTTCTTCCGTTGTTCCACAGCAGCGGCCTTCAAATCGGACTCCCCCCCAGTGGGCGTACGGGCGTCAAATGAGCGAAGTCCAGTGAGATACCGACGGGCGCGATTCTTCCCATGTGGAGAGAGAAAGTCGAGCGCGCCGGATCGGCCAGCCAGACGCCGATTCGTCAAAAAAGCGGCGCTCCCTTCAAACCTTACGTTCGTGAATTATCAGTCAGTGACGCGTCGGGCATGCCCATATCACCGCTTATCTCGTAAAAGAACCGCGCGCCGTTAGTCAGCAGATTAGGAAGCGACGGTTGCGCGCGGAAGGCGTAGAGGGGGTCAGTGGCACGCGAGGTGTGGATCAACTCGACTTCGGCGCTGCGGTAATATTTGCTTTCGTTCATTGATGTGGCTTTGCTGAAAGCCCTGAATCGGCTATTTGCAGCGAGATCGAGCTATTGGTGGCAGCACCGTCGCCGCGTTATAGGCGGTCGGCGGCATGCATTGAAATCGCACTTGCACACGTTACAGAAAGTAGCGAATTACTTCTTTTAAAAATGTAATTCATTACAGTGACCCAATAGAGCCCTAAAAGTTAACTGCGCAATTACTAAAAAGTAATCAATTACCTTTGCATTACTTCCATCCCAACTTTTATTATTATACTGCGCAAACGCAGTAAATAGAACGAGCTGGCCTGGTTCTTTGAGAACGTCCTGTGCAACCTTTGACGCGTTGCTTATCTTCACTGACAACTGCTTTTCAAAATTTGTCGTCGGTCATTTTCGCTCGTTTTCTTGTTAAAACATCTGCAGCAACACGAAAAACTAGCTCCATACGCGCGCTGTAGAGAAGGGCGGTGTTCTAACGTATACGAACATCTTGAGCACGGGATTGTGGTTAAAACTCAATGCCGCGATGCAGGCATCTGTGTTCTCTATGAAGCGCGGTGCTTCGTTGTTGCTAGGGCTCAGGAGAAGGTGATCCTGTTAAATCGAATAATAAATATCGAAAAATCGGGACCGTGTAGGTTATTTATCCTGCCATTAACTTCCGAAGTGGCCCATGGCTATCAAGCTATGGCAGTGCCGGTTCAATTCGTCGACCAGCATTTGGTGGATCGATGAGATGAGGAAACAAATACTGAGAGCCCGGATTTTCATGTATGAACATGGAGCATTCGCGAGGATGCTGCACGAGCGCGGGCATTCTACTGCAGTTTCCGCCAAATGAAAGTGCTCAAAGCTGTGTCGCCTGTTACAGTTTGTCTCGTAACTGGAGTAGCTGGTTGCATGTAATTGATTACCGAAACAAGTAATTTAATTACAGTGAGCGTTACCGACTGCTAAAGTAATCGATCAATTACAAAATTATGAAAACTCATTGCTTACAAGTACATAATGACATGTTAATTCGTTACGTACAAGTCTGATCGAAAGGTGTACGCGGCGGCTCTTCACTGTGAGCGATTTGGGCCGATTGTCTGCTAATGAGACGCGCTGACTGCAGTGAACTGATGATGGATTACCCACTGTGGTGCTGTTCTCGGAAGAAACGCTCAGAACGTTCCCATTAGATATGCATTATATATACTTCAAACAACTGAATTGAATTCTGCGGTACTACTAGCCAAAACCACGATTTGATGATGAGGCACGCCGTAGTGGGGGATTCCGGATTAATTTTGACCACCAGGAAGAAAAAAAGTGCTGACTCTTCAACGAGGTACACTCATACGCTAGGTTTTCCGGCACTATTTTGAAGCTTTTTGCGCCTGTTCGGCTTACGTTCTGCCTACTATTTTAGCAAATTTGTTGCGCAACGCATCTCAACCAACGCAGTATTTTATGCTAATCTTGCTTGCAGTGGTTATTAAAAAATTGTGTAATATTCTACAATTAAGTTAAGGTAACAAGTTAATGTGCACTCTCCGTAGGTCTACTACATCGCTGGTACGCTTACATATGCGCCTTTCTTATTTCTTTCTTTTTTTTCTATTCTGTGCGAAATGCAAAACAGTTACTAAGTTCAGTTGAACAAGCTACGTCACTTTGAGTGACAGTACGTTAGAAGGGTCGTCTTGTTGCTTAACACGCGGTTGCTCTTGTCGCAGTTAAGAGTAAAAACATTGCATTTAAGCACAAAACGTTCCTTGCTTAGTTACTGCACAACAGTATTGCAAAATGTTTTAATTATTTTAAGAACCCAATTTATTAGGTTTTATTTTATTTTCTGTTAAGCAAATAATGACCGCTACGCTCCGTCAAACCGACAACGCCACACTATAAGGAGCGGATTGTAGTAGTCGGCGGCAAATCAGTGTTATGACATCCTGCGTCCAGCAACTGGCCATGTCACACATGGTCTCATGAAATACTTCGATTTTGTTTTTCTTTTATAGCATCACAATGCCACAATTCACTTGCGAGGCAACCTGATTTGCACGCAGAGTGGTATTTGTACATAGCTGGCATAACAAAATGTACAGCTAAGTCTTTTCGCCTAACCATGAAGCGACAGTCATGCACTTATACGCATAATGTTAAGAGTATTCTAGGGTACAATATTGGTGCTTCAAATGATTCTTTTCCTTTTTTTTTTTCCACTGCTGAGTGATCCTCACGCCCCCTCGTTAATGCTTCGTGGTATCACAAGGATTGCGGAATGACCAACACATTGCGCGAAGGAGCCGCTAAAGCACTGCATTCACTTGTCGCTGTGACCATGCAGTTCATTTGTTTAAAACGACGCCAAATGCTTTTTGTTAATGTGCTTGAAACACAACGCTGCAGCAAAAAGTGACATGATTCTGCCAAACGGCGCGTGTGGCGTTCACACATCGTACGCTCGACACCTGCAGTGCCTGATCCTATTACAGCCCAAAGACTACATACAGCTCAAGGCCAAATGTTTCTATGCATCGTCAAAAAAATGTCTACTATAGCCTTTACAACAGTTCGGCAACTACGACACAAACAGTCTCTATCGGATATGCACGCGGTAGAATCATATGCGAACACGTTACTGGCGTAGTGGCCAACAAATTACGCCATGCGCTGTCCACACAAATCCACACAGTGCGTTGTTGCGACCGGGGGTCCGAAGACGGGGGATTTCACTCAACCATGATAGCAGAAGAGACCGCATAGAAACTTAACACCTCTTAAAACAAACGTATATTTACATAGAAATATTTAAGAAAACATAGAAATAAGGTTAGATGAGTTCAGACCACTTCAATGTGAAGCTGTTGCTCTCTATAACAAAGCAATCATCCGGTTTTAAGTTACCTTCCATCGTTAGCCACGTGACCCCTCGAAGGAGAGGAGACCACCAGTTACGTGGTGCCATAGTACAATCACCGAAGGTGGGTGTAGTGGATGTATTGCTCCACTTTGGAGGAACACCACTCTTCCTCCTCTTCGGGCCAAGCACCCACTTGCACTGAGGGGTGGCACACGAAGAAGCAACCACAAGGTCATCCACGCAGAAGAAAGGCCGCGTTGACTCATGAGGTGCGCCGGAAGCAACCCGACGGGACAGGGTTCCTCGTGACGTCCCCAATTGTCGTATCTCGGTAGAGGGCTATGTACCGCAGGGTGGCAACCTCTGCGTAATCGTGGTGGCAGCAACCATAATAGCGCTTATGATGCCAGGCTGAGCGACAATAGAAATTTTGCACGTTTATTTCACCGTCTGCGGCTTGGCGCAGCGCTCACGCGTCACTTTTTACGCGGGATTCAATGCGTTGCTAGTCCGCATTGCCATTGTAGCCACGCTGACGAAGACGTACGACACCTTTTTCTCGAGTACCTGGACATGATACCGCTAGGCGAAGACTACAGGACGATTTAATGTCGTCAGACCGCAGACCTTTCACTCTGAAAAAAAAAAATACTTCTTCTGTGATCAACAGTAGAGCTACAAAAAAAGAGTACTTGAGGCTTTTAAAATCTTTCTGAAAAAAACATTAGGATGTTAATATATATATATATATATATATATATATATATATATATATATATATATATCGCGGTTGACCCCTATACGAAATATTTTTAATAACAGTACTTAAGTGCGTGTTTTCGGGCTCCTTTGTACACTTTGACTCGTTTACGGAACTGCGTGTTGCCAGTGCATGTCAATTTTTTGTGCTTGAGAACATTGACCACTTACTGTGCCACTGTCCTCAATTTGAAGCAGAAAGACAATCTATGATTACCGCATTCAGGAAACCAGATGATCGCCCTCTGAGTGAACAGATTATACTAGAACACCGTCCCCACCGATCGTCGGCTCAGAAGGCAGTGAAGGCACTTTTGTGCTTTCTGAGAGCGTCCGGTTTGTACGAGCGCCTTTGACTCTGTAGTTCGGTTCGTGCAAATTTCTATACCACTTACCCACCCTCTCTCTGTCTCTCTCCCTTCTTTCTCTTCACCTTCTACCCTCCCCCAGCGTAGGGTAGCCAACCGGACTCTTGACTGGTTAGCATCCCTGCCTTCCTTATATCCCCTCTCCCTCTCTCTCTTGGCTTGCTTGCCCTGCGAAAAGTAACCGATGTCAATAATGGTGCCAACCTCTCCTTTCATTTCGTATCAATAAATTTAAAAAAAAAGAAGGGGGGGAAGGGGGGGGGGGAGTTTCTCAAAGGAGCTGCAAATGTGAGCCCCGTGACAGGTGTCAGCATCCGGCGTGGTTCAGCCGGTGTCCGCCAGGTGACGAATCCGCTCGATTTCAAATGAAAAAAAAAAAAAAAAAGAACAGATAAAGTGCAAAGATATCCGAACCTCGAAACCGTTGACACGGAGTGAAGGAAGACACCTAAAAAGATAAATACCAAGTACTGATCAATTGAAAGTTCAAAATAAACAACCCAGAATCATTAAAAAGAATGTGAAAGAAACAGATTCTAAATTGAATGAAAATTATTGAAAGCAATATATAATCAAACGAGAGGAATGCCTATGTCATACTGACCCAGAGCCGCGATTTTCTGGCGATGCCTTCCACTCGATTATATCCCACTCTTATCCTCCACCGTTCACGGCCAGCTGATGTCATTGATAAAGTGGCCTGGAGAACCACTCTGGCCACTGAAGAAGCGCGAAAAGCGCGAAAACGAATAGCATAGGAAAAGGTATCACTACAATATTGCTGCCCAATATACACTCTTTCACAAATTATGCGAAAAAGCCAAAAGTAATGTTTAATATGAGGATGATCTTCCTAGGGTTTTATTCATCGCTTATCGTCGGTTCCGTCTATGGTCTGATCCCGACGATAGTGGGGACGCGGCTTTGCGCGAGACGATAGTAAAGGGCAACAACTATCGAAAATAAAAACGACTATTACAAAATACAACATCTCGATAGCCATTAACGCTTTGTGACGCGTTCAAAATCTACTGGGTGACGAAGTGGGGGAACGCCGCACTATCAGCAAATCCGATACAGGACCTGAAGGGGTGGTTTCCAAAAGCCCCGTCTTTGTACCAGAGTTGTTTTCCTGGAAGCCGGAGGTTGTACAGGAGGCCGACGAGTCCCCCGAAGCTGGAGGATTGTACGGTCGCCGAGATGTCACTGCTCACGCCACCCTCTCATAAAATGCTGGACCGGCGCACTCGAGAGATACTGGGCTTATCGCCCCAATGACGCTGGGAAAGGGATCGCCTGGAGAGCAAAAAAAAAAAAAAAAAAAAAAACTCGTACCCTTCGTAATCCTTCTGCTGGCTTATTTTCTTCTGTTTTCTGAAAACGTTCAGGTGCCGTGAACACTGCCCATTAGTCCGAGAAGCCTCCCTCTTTCGCATTGCTTTGTCAAACAAAAGAGTTTAGAAAGCCTGTGGCCCGTACTCGCAAGCTTCTTTTCACGTAAGAGTGTTTACTCATTTGCCATCGTTCGGGCGACCGCCATACATGACAGCGATCGCCGTGATAACGAAGCAACTGCCCCAGCGATAGCCAATCATGGACGCAATTAGGAAAGCCAAGTTTTGTGAAATGGGGTACACTGTAAAATAATGTACACCTTTAAATGTTTAAATCAGTCAATATCTCACATCCTTACACTCTTTTTGGGTGCAAGGGTGTGAGTTACAAAGGGATTAACACCCTTTTTTTCACTTTTAAGGGTGTAAACTATTTCACAGTGATACTCCATTTTACTATCTTCCTCTATTCACACAACTGAGCCTGCACAAAAATGCCAAGGACATTTCTGACCATGTTCTGGCGGCTGCAGCTAAGATCCCCTGTCATCATGGCAGGGATGTTTCTCATTTTTATTATTTTTTTGTCTGTGTGACGGGAAGGCTTCAGCCATCGAAGAGAAATTACTGTCGCTGAAATATCTCGGTAGTACAGGGTCGAGCCAGCTTCCACTATCATTAGTAGCGGGCACACGCACGCCTGTCAATGTAGAAATGCTCCTACGAAAAAAAGTGTTCTATTCACGTCCGGCGACCGGACACCCACGATTCCTTATAGCGATCAAAGTAATTAAGTGAAGGCCGTCGATATGCGCCGCAGATACGTGAGAACAGCTTTTGAATATCAGGGCTTGTAATCGCACAACTTCTCTTATAGATAAGTTCCCTTCGCGATTGGCCACTGTAGCAGCGATCGTCTCGCTCTTACGCTGATCATGAGTGGCACGTGCCTGAATGCCGGCCAATGAGTAAACGCTCCCACGCGTATGCTTTGCAAACAAAGGGCGCAGCGCACACAGCAGTGACGTTTCCTCTGCTGTTCAACTTTGACGTAACGTTTCCTCGTAGCTCGCGATCGTAGCCGACGTCGAGGAAATAGTACAGCAGTTCGCGTGTTGTCCTGTGACAGGAAACACGTGGTGGTCCTAATTGTTCCTGTGATACTCCAGCCGTTTTCTTAGGCAGTCTCCAGCTTCTTCCGCTATTTGCCTATCACGTGTGCGGAAGCGAGAAAAGGCCAGCGCACTTTCAGTTCTTGTGATACACAAGTTGTGTCTATAATTACCTTGTTACAATGGAGCCGCCACTCATTAAGTGAAAACTTACGAAGCGCGTATGGTCCCTCTTCTGGAGTGTCCTCTTATTGGAGTGATCAATGTGCTGCGCTCGCCTGAAACAGTATTTGTTTAAACAATCCAGTCGGGGTGATTCTGAATAAGCGTTTGATCCGTTTGCAGGAAACCCCTGAGTAACAAGCTTTGTATTTCGGTGGAAGAAACATTTTGAATATAATCTGGCAATTCATTGACAATAAAGGTGGATTTATTTATCGATTGATTATTTGATATTAACGAACCAAAAACTGCACAGTGGGGTATTAAGGATGCCGTAGCAAAAAAAATATAGAATAGTTTTAACCAAGTGTCATTATTCAAAGTGCACCTTAACCTAAGTAGCCAAGCGTTTTTTTTTTTTTTTTTTTTTTTTTTTTTTTTTTTTTCCAAGTCGCTCCTGCAGAACGTGGGCGCTGAAGTGCGGGCAAGGATACACCGTATATATAGATGGCAAGAAAAGCGCGTCAGACAAAATAACGTTTATCGGCGGAACACGGGCCGAGTATTTTCACCGCCTACAACCAGTTGAGACCCCATCCGCGAAAGAAAACCAACAGTCCCAGCAAGAAGCACCGTTCTTCGTGAGGAGAGAACTCCCGCATCATGCAGCCAGCGCTGACCTGCCTCCGCCATTTCACGATCTCGACGAGTCCGGGAGGCTCGCGTCCATGTATACGCGTGTTCCCGGGAGGAGAATAGCCGGCTCAGACGCATAAACACTCCGCAAAAAAAAAAAAAAAAAAAAAAAAAAAGCGAGGTCACAACTCCTTCTGCTATCGCTATACTCCGTGGCATTCCCAGGGCTATACAAAGCATGGTGTGAGACTGCGGATCACATATACACGAAGCTACATTCTGGCCCACACTGGTGCACTGGCCGTCGGTCTCTATATATAGCTTACATCATGTCAACCATTCATTTACAGGTGGCCGCTTGCTTTTTTTTTTTTTTTTTCGCGTGCAAAACAACATGAGGGGAACCTAGTGCCACGCACTCCGGTCTGTCGAAATGTGCTCGATGTGGCGGAATGGACGCGTATGTGTTGGAGGCACATCGACTGAAGTCGGATTACCGATTTTTCGCGTGCTCTGCCAGCCGCTTCCGCGCATGAACTCGCGCCTACGAACATTCGATGTGCCGGTCATTCAGTCAACCAGTCATTCTACCAATCTATATGTCAATCCCCTTAATCCGCAATTAGTGAGAAAAAAAAAGTTGGTTTCGTACCATCTTGTTCGTCTTGCATTTCGTTCGTATAGAGCCATGGGCCGGTATAATGTATACGGATTCCTCTTGCTCGAAACAATTCCTTTATTATTATCCACCGTTCACAGCCAGCCGTTTCCAGGGATAACGAGGCCTGCAGTAGAAATGTTGTCTATGTGCATTAGCTGCCCGTCAGTGGCACGTGCTGACAAAGAAATTGCCCTTCTGATGCGATAGAAAGTTCATGACCTCACGGTGGTGCAATTCATTTTTTGTGCCTTGTTTCCTCAAAAAAAAAAATTAGTTGCAAGTTAGCGCCCGTCTGTTGTACCTGTCTTCTTTTCGTCCTCGTCTCTCTTGCGCTGTTTTTTCTTCAAGTATGTTACACCAACTCGCCCACATCAAGCTTCTGCTGTTAGCTTTCTACTCTCCTTCTTCTCTCTTCTCTATTCGTAAAGAGTAACACGCGAGGAAATGCGGTATGCCGGCAGCTTTCTGCTCTTCTGGGCCGCATTTCGGCGGCAGGCGTGGGCAACGACCGGTCGGTCAGCGCTGTTTACAACTCTCAGTCTAAGAACAACCTTTCCCTGCGCTTGTCTGTTTGCCGCCGTTCGGGGGGTGCCCGCGTCCCGTATTCGCCGCCGAACCTCAGGGCCTCGCAGAGCGATAACGCTGTTTGTGTATGTGCTCGCGGACGCGTGCGCCAACGCCCTTTTGTTTTCTGAAGAAGTTGGGCAGCCCACCGGAGATAAGGTCCCGAGAAGACGTTCGACGACTGCTGCAAGCGGTGCCATTGTCTTAAAGGTGTGCGTGCCACGGTTGGCTCCACCTACACGGCTGTCGTTATATAGAAGACAAGAGCCCGCGCGTTGTGACCTGCGAACAGAGGCAGAGGAATGCTGGCTTTAATGAGAAGCTGGAGATGTTCGCCTGGTTTATCGCCTACCAAGCTACTCCGGGGGATGGAAGAGAATCCTGATATATGCAGTGCTTACGCAAACGTGCAAGCACCCTCACAGACACGCACGTACGCATCAAAGGTTTTCGCAAAGTTTCAGTAAGGCCCTTTAGATTTAAAAGAAAAAAAACAGAAGGACTTGCGTAAGCGCGCGATGCTTTCCCATGGGCCGAGATGTCCCGCTGCTCTTTACTTTCTAGCGGGGGCCAACGCTTTCGTGCAGTCTGAACCTTTTCTGGTGCTCTTGAAGCGAATCTTATGGTAAGCACCAATCTCTCAGAAAAAGTATGCGCTGTTGTCCATGGCCATACATAGCCTTCGTCTTTATGGCACCGCTACATCGACGTCTCATCGTGCATCCACCTGATTTGGTGCTCGCATTTCGGCAGAGGTTGTGAAAAGTGTGGTGCATGAAGATTGAATTTCATGAGATTACTTGTCGCGCAGTATAAAAAAAATGTCACAGTTTCGCCCTAAGGGCGAAGCAATGAATGCGATAGCAACACAGCAATGTCATACGAAGTAAGGTGAGCGGCTTTGGTAGCAACAACACGCAGAACTGTTGTCGACGCCATCGGCGTTTTGCCCGCGTTCGCTCAAAATGCGTGCGGCGTTGGTGACTGTTGCCGGAGCCTCTGATATAAATAGGCACTGCGTGCCGCAGCTAAACGTCGCCTCCCTTCCCTCCCCCTCCCCCACGGCCTCTCGCTCGTTGGAAGAAGGCGCGTTTGCTCTACATATATGGTGATTGTAAAGGAGAAAAGAGACGCCTACTTCTGCAGCCCTTAAGCGAGCACGGCGCAGAACGCGCGTTTGTTCTCCGCCGTGCGTTCACTCCCCGTGAAAGACGCGCCCCTCGCGCCCTTTCACTCGCACATACAGCGTTCGGCGCGCGGCGACGATTTCATCTCCAAATGACGTCATACGGAACCTCACGGCGACGGCGACGGCGACGGCGACGCCGACGGCAGAAATCTGCTTTTGAGTGTCCATATAATTGCTATCGCAATAAAACAAACACGAACATAAGCATTGCACTACAGTTGTATAGCATTCAATTCTCCGGTTCATCCACAAGTTTCTTTCTTTCTTTCTTTCTTTCTTTCTTTCTTTCTTTCTTTCTTTCTCTCTCTCTCTCTCTCTCTCTCCAACTCTTTCTTTCTTTATTAAGTGCACCTCGAAGGTCCAACATGGAACATTACATGAGTAGTGGGCATATGAACAGCGTTTGAAAATATCATTAGGTGACGATAAATAGGTGTTACATGAATTCAAGCGGCGACGGAGGCGGGAGGATCATTCCATTCACGTGCTGTATGGACGAAATGTGCCTTTGCGACATGCGCGTTGGATATGCATAACTCTTTCTTTTTTTTTTTTCTTTTCTTTTTTTGCGCACTAATGGTCGCTGTTAGAGAGTAGTAAACTCGCGGTCATCTACAGTATATCACTACAGAAACGAGCTTAAAATTGCAGAACATTAGGCTGCCGGACTCAGCCATGGTCTTCAAGGATGATCCCGAGACACAATGAAGGACAGGTGTTTAATCTCTCTTACTTTGAAACTTCTGACGATCAGCGGCCCAAACGCCTCGCTTCGTAGCTCGGACCCGCGAATCGCGTTCCACGGTGCAGCAGCCATCGATATCGTCTCCACGAAACATCGCAGCTCCAAAAGTACTCGTCGCACCTGTTCACTAGGAATTTCGTACGCCAGAGAGGTTCGTGTGAAGTGGCACCTCGGTCACTCGTGATAGCAAACATGTTATTAACAAAGGCGACCGCCGAACGGCAAACAGCTTCTTACAAACGAGGAACTTAGTGAATTAGGACCGGCCTTGAGAAGGCGCGAATGAGAAAGGGTCAGTCCACTTTGTTAATGGTAAAACATGGCGGTTACTTAACTACAAATGCCCTTGCTTAACGAACACGCCAACCCCGGCTGCTCTCTTCCTCTCCGCGTGTCTTTGCAGACAACAACGCATTTCAAGGTGAAAAGCATGTACCTGTGGTAGTGGAAGAAGACAAGCCTTCCATAATAGTGCGGCACACGGCGGGTGAGTTCGCAAAGTTTTCCGTGCCTAAGGATCGCTAATGATAGGCCTGCTGCCCTCCATACTTTCGAAATCGTAATCGGCCGGCACCTGGGCCCAAATTCACAAAGCTTCTTACGCTACAACTTTTCCTAAGAAAGAATTTTAGCCAATCAGGATGCCAGACAAATTATTAGCGAAGGCTGCCAGCCAATAGCATAGTGAACTTACGAAATAAAAGATTTGTGAGTCTGGCCCCCATTCGGCGAGCCGCTATAGCGTGCAACTGTTTCACTAATGTGCCCCGAGGTACCTCGCCTGACAAATTACAATAGCTCTCTGACCCGTTATTGTAATACGATCCCCAGCTTCAACCAACGGTTGTTTAGTTCTTTCAGGAAATTTGAACCTCATGTCAGGTCTTCATCGACCTACGGACGCCGTCACGGCTAGAAGCTATCGTTGTCATAAGAGCTTGTGACGCTGAAGCAGATTTTCGGCACACTTCAATCATCGCTCCGTAGTATCTTTTATTCCCTGGATACTTATCAAAGACATGCTGTGTCAGTTTCTGCGTCGTTAACTGCTGCGTACTGAGGGCCTTTGAACATTACTCGCCCTCCCGCGTCTTCCTTATCGCGACTGCACTCGATTCAAGTACTTGGAAACCCTTCCGGGCTGATATGGCGAAACTCTCCCACGGCTTTGAGAGCTCTTTCTGGCATTCGGGCTGAACTAGCTAAATCAAAGCGAAAGCGTGGCTCGTGACAGCGCTTGCAGAGGCCTTCATGACATGTATATGCTATGACGAAAACCCTTCGTAAAGTGTTGAACTATTGATCACACAATAGAAGAGGGAAATTTACCTGGGGGAAAGCCGAGACGTCGGCATGAGGTAAATGTACTCTAGCCTGTTAGTCTGCTGATAGGACCAAGCAAGGAAACAAGGTAGAGAATATCAGAAAGAACCTAGCGCTTCAGAATAATTTAAAAAGTTTCAATAGTAAAGCTGGGCGAAAAAGCCGAATGTAATTGCGTAAATTTCAAGCACGTGTGTAACGAGATGCTCACATATGGTCACGCTTGTCGCATTTGAGAGCAACCGCTAAAACACTGTGGCGTTCTTAAAGCAAATTTATTTATGTCCTTCTAAAAGTGAACGGTCGTTGTCGTAAAATTGCATTATTAGCCACTCGAGAGGTAATTATAGGCTAGCCCATGATCTGTATAGTAGCGAGGTGAGTAGAGCTTCCATACAATATTTTAACCTGCAGGGGCTATTTGATTTCCCGCTTAACAACTGTCTACTCAACACAGTAAGCATATGGACTACCTGCCATCGTACCCCAATTTTTGTGCGTCTCTTGGCTACGCAATAGTACCAGGCTCGAAATGGCGTAACTTCGTACCCACAAGGGTCCTATAAACAATAGTAGTTCTTCATTTCTGGAGTTCTATAGTGACAGCTCCGCCATGCTAACTTCAGTACTATTGTATTTGCATAAAAATTGATGAGGCACACGTCAAGCCGGTTGTATACATGGCTCTCTTACCCACGTTCCCCACGCCACACACTTATCTGGCTCTTGTGGCAAAACGTTATCCTAACCAAACGTTTACCGTTTCACAGTCCTTTATGGAGGAAAAAGCACTGCATTTCACCCAGGAGCAATAGGAAGCTGGGACAGTCTGCGGCGGTACCTTTCACGTTCTGTTTCACGCAACCCTAAGCTCCGGTTGCAGGATGAGCGCGGATAACACTCTTCCGTCGCCTTCCAGCCCCGTCAGCCAACGTGACTGCCGCGCCTATCAACTTGCCGTTTCTCCCCGTGGTTCCCTTTCCTTTTTCTGCGCCTTCTTCCGTTTGTTTACTCTCGGCAAATGCGCAGAACGTGGAGTGCGACGCGCACGTTTCTACGAAGATCTAAATGCATTCACGAGTCTAGAACGCACCCCATTGTCTCGCCTGTTTTCGCATCGTATGTGTAGTGCTGAAACCGAGAAACCAGGGGCCAGATTCACAAAGCTTTTCTTTCGCAAGTTCGCTTTGCCATTGGCTGGCCGCTTTCGCTAATGATATGTCTTCCTTTTTTTTTATTCGTTATTTTTATTTTTTTCTCTCTCTCCTTTCGCATCACTTTACCCCTCTCCCGGTACAGGGTAGCCAACCGGAGTTAACCTCTGGTTAAGCTCCCTGTCTTTCTTTTACCTTTCTCTCTCTCTGTCTCTCTGGCATCCAGATTGGTAAAATTATTTCTTACGAAAAATTCTAGCGTAAGAAGGTTTTGTGCATCTAATAGTATGTCCAGCATCAGGATTGGCTGGAATTTTATTGTATGCAGAATCCTATCGCAAGAGATATACTGGCCCAAGGGCGCTATGACGTAAAATGATTCCAAACTGTTTTGATTCCAATTTCTGCAGTCAGCCTCCACGATTGGTAAAAACATTTTCAGGACCTACTCCCAACTTCGCCTGTCTGTCACGCGACGTCACGAAAACCGCGATAGCTCCCCATCTGATATAGCGTGTACACACAGATTATGCATGATTAAACCACACAAAAGAAAATAATCATTCCTGATTTGACGCCTTTTCACCATTAGCCCTCTGCTATTGGTCCAATGTTTTCTTGCTACGCCCACTTCGCCTGTCTGTCACGCGACCTCACAAAACCGCGAAAACTCACCACGTCAAAATGACGTGTACGCGAAAAAAAAATGCATTAAAATGCCGAACAAAACTGAATTTCTTTCTGAATAGCCACAGACTGCCCTGTTCCGAAAGGAATAGAACATGGCTGCCCGCCGATAGCTCAGGCCGTCGCTACTCGCACCTGCCGGTGAGCATGTATTTATTTGCGCATGATAAACCATTTTGCATGGTAGTAAAACGTTATCGAGCCCTTAAGGCGGCGGTCCCACTCCGGCGGCACGAGCCCCCCGTTTTCAGTACTTTTGGAGTAACCGTGGCGGCTCTTTTACTTAGGATATAAAGGTGTGGTATATACCATAAAAACCTTACTTCTTGTAGATTTCAACTATATATAATATAAGGAAATTGATTAATTTGATTTAGAAATAAATGCTCAAGAACAAGCATGAGATACATGGTTTTTGCGAACTGTGCCTCAGTTGTGACCATATTTAGAAGAAACTACCGCACTTACTGCATTGCGGCTTGCTCTGTAGCTTTAGGACATATTTATCTAGTTCCTAGACGTAGCAAATTAATTATTAATTTTTACTTTTTGGATAATTTGCTTTTGAAAATTGCCAAATATTGCAATCTTCTGTTGTAAACAGCCCGGCAACTACATGCTCAAGGAAGCTAAAAGTAGAGCTCAAAGAATTTCCATTTAGGACACAAAATTTCATTCGTGTAACTTCATTAGTTTTTCTAATAATGCGGCCGAAAATAAGCAATATTTAAAATTCTGGTTTTATTTTTGCTCAGTTTTGCGGGAAGGTAATAAAGCTGCGAAGCTGTGCTTTAAAACTAATAAAGTTACATGAATGAAATTTTGTGTCCTAAATGGAAATTCCTTGAACTCTACTTTATACAAAATTTAGCTACCTTGAGCATGTAGTTGCCGGGCTGTTTACAACAGAAGATTGCAATATTTGGCAATTTTCACAAGCAAATTATCCAAAAAGTAAAAATTGATAATTAATTTGCTACGTCTAGGAACTAGATAAATATGTCCTAAAGCTACAGAGCAAGCCGCAATGCAGTAAGTGCGGTAGTTTCTTCTAAATATGGTCACAACTGAGACACAGTTCGCAAAAACCATGTATCACATGCTTGTTCTTGAACATTTATTTCTAAATCACACCAATAAATTTCTTTATATTATATATAGTTGGAATCTACAAGAATTAAGCTTTTTATGATTTATACGACAACTTCATATCTTAAGTAGAAGAGCCGCCACGGTTGCTCCAAAAGTACTGAAAACGGGGGGCTCGTGCCGCCGGAGTGGGACCACCGCCTTAAGGTGAGCATGCATACGACATCGCTCTGCCAACTCTTGCTTGCTGAGGATCCGCTTTAGCGGCACACTTATCCTTCCGTTGCACGCCGCCGCGAGGGCAGGGGGGAGTGACATATCGTCATGTCCACTGTGCAAGATACCGTAATCATATCCGTTGACACTCCGACACCAAATCGTATCTTTGTGATAACATGTGCCTGCGTAGCGTATAACAGCGAATGATTGCGACAGCGTCGAATAGATGTACGAAAGCAGTGCCGAAGGACGAATCACCCTTCACATTTGAACACCCTGAAGCCGCGTACACCCACATAATACTGGAGTAATGGAGACATCGAAGGTCAAAAACCGCTGACACGCATTAATTCCTGTTTCTTATATTTACATCCTTTATGAGGCAGTGAATGCTCCTCGACCGCCATTACAGTCATCTCCTCTCCAAAGCCACCTTTTCACTTTCTTTTTCTACTGACCTCATCGCTTTTAACGTGAACGCCGGAAATTTGATTTAATAATTGATTGATTGATCGATAAATTGATTGATTGATTGATCGGCCAATTGATTTGTTGATTGATTGATTGATTGATTGATTGATTGATTGATTGATTGATTGATTGATTGATTGATTGATTGATTGATTGATTGCTTGATTGGTTTTGCACAGTGGCCACACTGCAGTGCTCCACGTTAACTTTGACCAACTGGGTGTCTTTCCTTCCATTTTTTTTCTCTCTCTCTGTTGACGAACTCGGATTGTACTATTATTTTTTGTCTTTTTTAAACATATATACAATTGAAGGAGAAAAGGAAAGTAAGAAGCAGGCTGGCAACTGGAAGGGTGACAACGCCTTCCCACTCTCCAGGAAAGAGGGCGAGAGAGATTGGTTGACAGAGTAGAGGAAAGCCTGCTGGCCGCACCGTTAGTGTCTCGCTCGCGGCTTACACCTGAACGTCGGTCAGTAGTGTGGGGAAAGGCAGAAACGGAGAAACGAACAATGTTACGCAGCGTGCACATGAATCTAAGCACACGAGCTTCCTTGCATTTCACCAGCATAATAATGTGGCCGCTGCTGGCCGACAGTCGAGCGCCCTACCATCTTAGTCAAAATCAGAATGCCGTAGCCAATGAGTCATCGCAACAGGTAAACGACGGAAACATATTTATGTTGAAATTTTTCCACTACATTGGTCAGCACCCAACTGTGACAAGTACCCAAAGCATAAGCGTCAGTCGAATGGTTTGAATAGTTTTATGTTCTGTGAAATCACGCAATGAGTCACCATCTCGGCTTTATGCACTGCTTTCCTCACATCGATTACTTAAACCGGCCAGTTGTGCCTACTAAGCCCCGTTCAACGCCAATTTTGCAGTCCCGGCTGAATGACAGTTTACGTATTGCCATTGAACTGGTCACCTTAAAGCACTTCATTCGTGGTGATATCGCGTGGACATCATGCGGCGAGCAATAGACGCCCCGACGCGGACTTTGCTTCAAAAGTATGCCAGGAATAGGTACAATGTGGTCGCCGCTTAAGACTGTAACAAACAAATTCGTTGGTGTGCTCGAGTCGTACGTAAGGACAGGACGCTGGCCAATCGCTATTCGCTATAGCAAACCTATAGCGAAGCTGAACGACCAAAGACAAACTATCCTTTACGGACCAACTGTTTGGTTAATTCGGTCCCTCATTCCTGGAATGCTAACAGCGAGGCAAAGGAGCTTTGTTGTTGAAGTTGCGAGTAGTTCCTGAACCTGTTGTATATATATTTGTGAACTAGTCTTCTTTAAATATTCGCGGGTGCAACAGCTCCTGTAACAGCTATGGAAACTGACAGGTAGGGGAATATAACTTCGGTTGCGCTGGTCCATGTATTTCGTGTTGTAAGCCTGCATGACGTTAGGATACCTTTCACTCGACTCTATTCATTCCTTAGCACCTACTGTTCCCACCCGGGCGATCCCCGTGATAACGAGGGCGGAGCGCCGTTGAGACAATTTACGAAAACAGTAAAGGAAATGCATTGGAATAAGCTTTTCACGTTAGCCCCGGCCCCGTATTACCCCAGGGCTAACGTCTATATCATTAAATTTGTTGCTCACAGTACAGAATTGCTTCCGCTACCATTTTTATTTTCCGATTCAGTTTTATTGCACAAGTTTCATGAGCGTTATCGCCATTGTTGTGTGAACTGCCTCACAGGAACAGAGTAAAATGAAAGAACACTTGTTATTAAAGTCTGACAGAGCTTTATCGCAGTCGTACCGGGTATTTCATTTAGGTATGCTGCTTGTTCTTGTTTGCAGAAGATTCGTGCAAGCCTAACATGCCACATCGTTGAAGGCTTCGGCAGTGCAGCACTGCTTACGTCCGCAAAATGCCGTCTCTTTAACACCGAAGGCATTACCAGTATTTACACATATTCCATTGTTACCCGAAAGACTCTTTCAGCGGGCATTGCTTGCCGCCTTGTTAACCTCGAGAAGCTGCGAAGTGGAAAGGCGAACAGCCTTGAGAACTTGTAGCCTTTGGCTGCATGATTGGAAGAATATCGCCTGAATATCGGAGGTGATGCCCATAACCGCGGACGTGACGCATTTTTCGACACCATTGTTCTTCGCAGGCACCGTGTTTCACTCTTGAATCTGGGCATGCTGTGTCGTCTCTAAGCCCAAACATTCGGCGCACTGTTCTCACATTTATGATTGGCCTCGAAACTATAATTTAGAGGCCATCGAAATTTTCTCTGTGCTGAGTAAACAAAGGCCATCGCGGAGACCTTCTCGAAGCACTTCCAGCGCAAGCACCTTGTGTATCTCAGCAACGTGCAGGCTTGGGCTAGTCGGTGATCCAAGCGAGCACAAATTACAAAGCAGACAGGAATCCTGGGAAAACCCGGGGAGTGCGGGAGAGGCAAATCTGCTCCTGCGTTCCCCTTGTTCTCGTTTTGCTCAAAGAGCACAGGAATAAACTTACAATCAAGCACTATATCGTGTCCTTCATCATTCGTTAGCGCTGCAGTTGACGAATGAAACTAATACCAACTCGTTCAGCTTTAATTCAGCTGCATCGAAATTTACCTCGTCGTATCCTTTTCAATCCCCCACGTCAGGAACAAGTCAACCCGCACCGCCTCTTTCTATTATCATTTGCAATGGATTAACTGTAACAGCGTGCTACGGCTTGCCCAAGAACGTCTGTTCAAATTCCCTTTGTGGCGGCTATAATGGGATCGAAATGCGAAATTACGCTCGTGTTGATGGCATTTCCGTCTGCAAAGAGTGGCATTGAAAAGTCAGCTATAGCCTGCTTCCCTGTGTTCTTAATCACGTAAAGATTGATGAAAGCCGGTGGCAAACTGTTCGATGAGTACACTTTGCGCGGCTCTCTTGCTTCCCAGTGTTGTTTTCCCTTTATTGCGGCAGGAAAAGTAAGCTGAATGCCCGCAATGAACATCCATCTTCTTGACAGAACGAACGAGCGCTCGACGGATGGGGCAATCCGAGCGGCGAGTCGTTGTCCATAGGAGCCGATAGGCGCAACCGGTCGAGCGCACGCGCGTGACGCCCATAAACCGCCTCTCATCTGCATATACAGAAGAAGGTGGCGTCTCCCCTCAGGGTGCTTCGCTTCGCGGCGGCAACGGGATCGGAGAAGAATGCCGCTGGTGCGACCGCAATCGCGGAAGTCGGAGCATGCGAAACTGGAAGCCGCTCACTGACGCAGGCAGCGCGACGGCGTGCCTGCCCCTCGCGGGACGCGATCTTGGCACACGCCAGCGTGACGACGGCTGATAGGCGCGTTCCGGGTGACCGCGCCGCGCGGCGTCGTCGGCCGGCCACTCGAGCAGCATCCGATCGCCCTCGACATTGGCCGCGTGCCCGCCGGCGTCGCAAGAAAAACATGAGCCTTCAAATAACGCGTCATTTTCCAGCGCACGGGCGGTACGTCCTCTGAGGAGGAACGTAGTGACTGTACTAGCAGCAGCGTAAAAACTGACTTCACAAATATTTTTCGGTCGTTAAGTGCTTCTCGCCATATGCCGGTAGCCTTCGCTAATAATATATACGTCCAACGTCACGATTGGTTGCCATATGCTCTTACGAACAATTCTAGTGTAAGAGCTTCTTTTGTGAATACGAGCCAGGCTTGGTAGGTAACGAATTGCGCGTAATTAATTGCTTGTAAATAATTACATTTCAGGCAACTTTGTAGTTGTTCGATTACTTTGGTTGCTCGGTAACGCTCACTGCAATTCAATTACTCTTCTTGTAACAAATTACATGTGACCAGATGCTTTATTGGCGAGACAAGCGGTAACAGGGCGACGCAGTTTTGAGCACTTGAATTTGGCGGGAGCTCAATAAAATTCCCGCAGTCGTGCCTCGCAGGAGCCTCGCGGATGCGCGTCTTCAGATAGGCAAACCCGGGCACGCAATATTTATTTCATCATCTTATCATCATCATGTTGGGCGACGATTTGAACCAGTGCGGCTATAGCACGAGTCGATAGCGATGGCCACTTAGAACACTGACGCCGAGAAATCAGTTGGGGTTCATTTCTTCAGCTTTTCATTAGCCCTACCGGGAGCGCCTTCTCCGAGCCTAAGTACCGAAGGAGCACTGCGCTGCTATGAGGACCCAGACGCGAGCATCGTGGCATTGAGTTGACCACAATCTAGTGCACAAGGTGTTCGTGCGTTGCAACATCGCCCTTCCCTCCAACGCGCGCATCGAGTGAGTTTTCAGTGTCGCTGCCTGGCGTGTTCACAAGGCAACTGCGGCAGATGACCAGCGAAAACTTTGAAACGCAATGGTCAGTCAGGATAAACAACGTGTGAAGAGCTGCTGAGGACGCACCGAAAAGGTCAGGTCTGATCGTTCTATATTGACCCTTTTCGCGGAGCTATTTGTTTTAGAGAAACGAGATGGCGCTCACCGCGGCGCGCCACACCTCTTCTCAGCGACCGCGCACGAATACGAAACCATTACTGCTTCTACCTTGCTTCTGTACGATCAGCTGTCGGAAATGGAACTGAGTTTTCGCTAACACACTGTGCTCCAATCATGCTAGATTGAATCATGCGGATTGAAGACGTGTGCAGTAGTTGACTGCAAAAATAGTGACTGGCATGTTAAGGAATAGAATGAATCTGTGTGGCCAAGTTCGCGGACCGCTGCTGAAACTGTCAGAACGTGTTACCGGTACTTCGTAATGTACGGCTTTGCTCGAGGATACAGAAATTTGCTCATCCACCAGCCTTGTATCGCTAACCTTCAAAGAAAGGGCTTCATCCCCAGAACGTCGGCAATAGTGAGTACCATTCAATAAACAGACAAAGGGAGTAGCCAAACAGACAAAGGGAGAAGACAAAGGGAGTAGCGCAGCTTCCTGTCATAGTAGTTTCGCGCACGTTATCTGTACACATCTGTCCCAAATGGCAGGAAAACTTACGCCCACTCTATCGCCAACGTATCTAGAATAAGTGAGTGGGCGCACACTTGAATATATATGCGCACTGTATACGCACAATAAATGACGGACTACACCTATGGCGCGCGAATGGTCGAAGCTGAATGTTTCGTGACGGTCCACAAGAGTAAGCGAGTTCCTAGCTGTAATGTATATTTGCTACAAGGTACCCAATGTACAAAACAGCTACGTTTCAAGCCTTGTGCGCAGCAAGAACAAATATATCGGAACTGAGCACACCCGCGAGCGATTAGGCAGAAAATAATCAGACAGTGGCCGCACCGAGGAACTTCACTGAGTCAGAACCTGACAAGCCACTGCTTCAAAATATTTGCCGAATAAAGAACAAAGAGCAATACGCACTAATCCTGAATGAATTCATAATCAGAAAACTTGGATAGCTTGGAATACATATTTAGCCCCGCTTTTAGAACAAGCACCATATAAGCTGCTTGCACCGTTTGGACATAGCTTAATCAGCTCCGAAAGCGCTTTTTCATGTTCTATGAAGCTGTGATCAAAGCTTCGTGTCGTCCACCTAGTCACCGTCGACGATATCTCCGAAAACAGAGGTTTTCTAAGCCGCGCCGGCGTCATACACTTTCATTGTAAACAAGGAGGCAGCTTAGGCAGTTGAGGCAAGCAATGACCACATCACCACGTGATCAAACATGGCAGCGCCCACGGGATCGCCGCGAAAAGGGTCAATACCGCATTTGTGGAGTCTCAATGAAGGTTTGAAGCAAGTAACGTATATTTAATCGATTACATTTAAGTAATTTCTTAATTACTTTCGCAACGTAGTAATCGGCCATCACAATCAGTTACATTTTTGAATGAAGTAATTTTAATTGCAATCTGTTATATTTTTTGTGACGTGTGTAAGTCTGTTAGTGGTCCTAGGGCCCGTATTCATTAGAGTTCTTACGTTAGAATTGTTAGAAGAGCAGAGGCCAGGCCAAACGCAATGTCGGACATATTATTAATCAGAGCGGCTGGCCAAGAGCAAAAACCTCTTACGAACAGAAAGTTTTGTAAATTCGCCCCCCCCCCCCTTCCTTTCTTTGTAGTATCCTCAAAAAAAAGTTCTTAAGCTGGAATTACTTGTTCGTAAGAGCAGACGTCATGCAATCATGGCGTTGAACATATCAGCGAAGGCGGCCTGGCAAGAGCAAATAATACTTGCGCACGAAAAGCATTATGAATTGGCCCTAAGTTACAAGAGTAGCTCTTGTAACTCACAGAAATATCTGGTAAGTGCTGCAGCATGTAAAAATCAAGAGCCGAAATTAACGAAGTTTCACTTCGTAAGTACTGTGTGTCATTGGCCGGTTGCCTTCACTAATATTATGTCCAGCATCAGGATTGGCTGAAATTTTCTTTTACGAACTATTCTAGCTAGGGTTGCCAACCGTTCCGAATTTAGCGGGACAGTCCCGACTTTTGAGTAAATGTCCCGTGTCCGGTCTTACCCAGTCGGGACGGCCATATGTCCTGACTTTTCTTATCTACTGGATAACGTTTCTTTTTTCTTATCTACTGACTAGAATTTGTAGCTTAAGAGGTCTTTGTGAGTTTGTGCCCAAGACTTCAGCGATTACTCCGGCTCTAAACAGGTGCTATCTAAAACATGGCAGCTGTGGCGTGTGTCTGGCTCCGTAATTACTTCCGGCGCATGCAGCACGCAAAAGCATAGCCTTAAAGATCTGTTGCTGTTACTCAGAGGCAACCATCGCTAGGCCGTGGATTTGGATACTACCTATGCTGTATGTGGTGTGCCGGCCTCCCGTATTACCAAGCGCCAAAGGCTGCGCCAATCGAACATTGCCACAAGTGCATAAGTTCGGTCCTCGTGGAGGGGGAAGTTTTGCTTCTCTTCACTATATGGCGAAGTTGATGAGGAGAGTGTGGCCTGGCGACGATACAATATTGATAACGGCGTAACGAAAGCCTGGGCGGACACCCCAAACCAAGTTGCGAGGCTTAGACTGCTTTATAGCAGTAAGACTATTCGGTTCCCTCATCAGTTTAAGAGTGTGTGACACGCCTAAAGCAATGCCGGTAACCGAAAGCGCATGAAACGATACAATGTAAAGATTCTTGTCGCTCTTTTTCGTTCCTTCTTTATCGTACGCCGTTCAGCATCAGCCGATCATCACGTTGGCATGGCTCCACTCGAACCACTGACGAAGCGCGAGAAGTAATAGCAGTGGAACTTAATCGTAACTTTACCCCAGCCATGTTATCGACAGCGGTTCTCTGTAGTATAAGAATGGGTATATAGTTGATTTCAGTAATGGTAGGTTATAGGACTACATATGTACAGCTTACAGAACTAACTCCGAAGAAGGGCATATGAATGTAGCTTGTAACTGCTGTAATTGCTGGAAGTGGTCTCAGTCAGTACGTCCAAGTTATAGCCCTGATCAAAAATCATACGTTGATCTTTGAAAATTATTCGTTTAGTTATGTCGCCAGAGATTACAGCTTCGGCTTCATAGCTCGAACTTGAGGAAGTTGGCATGATATCAAAGCTACTCACTTGCCCGTCACCTCCTGTCCTTTGACATGCTATGATGTTAGTTGTGATAATAAGCGAATAATCAACTCAGCGCTTCAAGAAATTACGTAAGCAACATGGGGTCCCAGTTTGACATCTTGTGGTATCATCTTGTGACATCTTGTTCAAGGCGAATAGACTGCATGTGGAAAGAACAATCGCTATGGAGCGACACTGACCGGAAACGCGTAATTTAGATATTTCGCGCAGTAACCTTGACCCATGCAGGTATACTGCGTATCGCAGCTTCTTGGTATTTTTCAAGGTGAAATGCTTCCTCTCCTCTTAGATAAAGGCAAAAATGGAGAGAGAAACGTCAGTGTGAAAGGCGCGTCTTAAAGCTGCATGAGCGAAACTGCCCGAGTCCTATATAACTTTTGCTACTTTAAATCACATCGTTACTGCCGCGAAAGGGGTACATTAAAAGCAGCTGATCTCGAGTCATTACCGCTGTTATTACTGAGTGTTTCATCAAACCAAGAGTGGTCATCGTGTTCTTTTGAGCACCAAACAGTTACTATGATACTATCGAAGGCCTTTTCAAGACAAGGACTCCGATCACATATTTCTTCACTGCTTTTTTTTTATTATTTGCAGGCTTGATAATCTTATACTAACACATATCCACGCTTTATGGAGTCATCGTGGTGCCGAGCACAAGTCAGTGATATTGAAAGCCAATGCAGCACGAAATAGGACACGCGGCAAGTGACGAAAGCGACCAATGTCGGAGACGAGTTAGACTTGCAAGCACGTGTGTTCATCTGTCTTGCGGGGTCGATGGTAACCGACTCGCCGACGCTGCTCAACAATGTGGCCATGTCGGAGCGCCGACTCTCCTCATAACTATCTTTACAAGCATTGTCAAGAGCACCCGCTGTAAGAGAGCTTTTCCAGCTACCGCGTAATATCACATTGGCCCATCGTAATACTCTGGATAATTCCAACCCCTTTCATTTTATTGTTGCCATGGCATTCTTCAGCCAATCTCTTATCATGCGACGAAGCACTGCTGCATCGGCCATGACTCTGTGCCTAGCCTTCACTAATTCATATCCGTGTCTCACTGAAAAGACTGAGACACCAACGTTTGCCAAGTGCATATGTGAGGACACTATGTTAGGCACCATGTGAGGCTTTGAGAATGCCAGACTCTACCGAAGCGTGGCCTCACTTCGCGTGATCCAGGAATCCACTCTATTGATACTTCGACGCTTGAAGTCAACGCATTTGAGTGGCCCGACTATAGTCGGGCTGACACTGGGTCTTGTGTTAATGAACGTGCATTTTAAGTTCTCTTGCTTGAAATATTTTCGCTTCTGCAATTTCCCTTCCCCGCATGTCGGGTCGCAAAGTGGACGTAATCCTAGTTAAGCCCTGCGTCTTTCCTTTCACCCTTGGCGTTTTCTTCTGCGTACACACTACGATCAGACAAGTGCGCTTTCTGATAGGCGTAATTCTTGGTTATGTAATGTAAAGTGACATGACTGGCTATGACTGGAACCAAAAGAAACAAGAAAGCAGCGGCAAGCTACACGAACTCACCGGGACAGGTTCAGAACCGTTTCAACCATCTGCATAATTTTAAGGAAGCAAACGGGAACGAATGCTCAAACGTTCACGCTGGTGAATTATAAGTGCTAAAAACAAAACAGAAGAATCCAGTGTTTGTAGTTCTTCGACAGCGGCTGATAAGCACAATAACACGAATATTCCGTCAATGGTTGTAACGGAGCGATCGACGCCAAATGTTTCAGCTTTTTCCTCTTTCGCATTTCTTTCATTGCTTTATTGTTTGTACAATAGACGTCCTGTCATATATCCTAGTAATCTATAAATCATGTGTTGTTTATTTTAAAGTGACGTCCACACGTTGCTCACAATGCCTTGACAAGACCCCAGCTGCATTGTCGCGCACTGGTGGAGTGGACATCATAGCTTTATCACTGAAATACTTCGCTGTTTGTCCAGCGTTCCGACGTTCACAGCCTAACGAAATATGATAAGAGACGCTGTACGTCCGTTCTGCAAACAGTGGCGCGTGCCTTTATTGTCTTTTCAGGTCCTCAGCGCTCGTCATGGAACAGACATACATTCAACCGTGTACACAGAAAGCGAAACACTATCTTAACATTGCTGTTGGCGACACCACGTTCTCCCACATTGTAAGATAAGAGTGAGACAGTTGCTGTCGGCTGCACCAACTCTTCAATGCACTAAGATCTAACATAATGTCAAAGAGAAAGACCGAAAACCACTCGACCGGTCATTGGGCGATCAGTAAAGGCATGGGTATACCCGGGCTGTCGTTTGGAACAGCTATGAATTGGGCTAGTTGGTGTGCATTCATTTTTTCTTGCGCTAAGTATAGTAGGACACCACAGGGATGGAACAGACACTGAAATGAAGCGGACACGAAGTGACTCTCGGGAGCGCATTGCGCTCCCGTGTGTCACTTCGTGTCCGCTTCATTTCAGTGTCTGTTCCATCCCTGTGGTGTCCTACTATACTTAGAGCAAGAAAAAATGAGGGCTGTTGTTTGTTATTAAATAACTGCACACAGATTGAAAGGTGTGTATATATGCTGAAACTACAAATCTAGAGCATGCCAAGTTGAATTGAATGCATTGTTGTGGCATTATCTGGTGAAGTTGGTGATTAACTGGTCAAGCTTTCTTTTCTTAAAGATTTCAATGAAAGCGAAATATTTTGTACGTATACTGTAAGGCCTGTGTTCTGTACAAAATCAATGTGTCATTTGCGGTATCTGTTGTCCTGTAGCACTCCAGTGGAGGCCGGCTTGCAGACGGACACGGGAGCCGTTCCGCTTGCAAGGCCGGGTAAGTCAATAATAAGTGCGAGCGTCTGCTTTTGTCACTGGAAAGAGACAGTTTGGACATGTGGCATCCAGTGGAAAGTGCGGCTAGTTCCAAGTATAAGTAACATCCTATGTAAAGGTCACCCCGCGGCTAGCAGCCTATTAAGCCCAACCTCATCCACCTTTTAATGTGAAGTGCGAGGAAGCAGACACACGGTGAGATAGGAGCACGTGTGTTCTGATATGTTATGAGTGGCGGAGCAGAGTGAGGAATTGAGGCGAGAATTGGGTGGATGGGGCACCCGGACCAAGTGGAGTGTGTGCTTGCTATTAAGCAAACATGTTGTAAATGTCTAGGTAAGGTGCCTGCAAATGCAGCAGGCGTTTGCAGGCGCAGGCGTTTGCGTGCGCAGGCGCTGACGACGATATGCGATTCAGACGAGGCGCGCAATCAAAGCGCTCCCGAGATGCCGAGCCCCCACCAGTATGGTGGCGCCATCTAGTTAAGGTGCCTGCAAACGCGGCGCGTCCAACATGTAAGTAGTAGTTGCAAGGCTTGATCGGGCTCAACAGACTGCTGTGCAGAGAGCATTACAAGCCGCAGCTCGCCATCGACGCCGGGTGGACAATTCATATTGCTCTCGTCAAAACGAGGCGAACAGACTGGCGCGAAGACCCTGTTGTGCGTGGTGCCCAAATTAGAGCTATACTCTTGAGCCGCTCCACCAGCTTACACTGTGACTGTGCTGCGTGTGCCGCGCAGGCCTGCGACTTTTTTTTGTATAACATTGATGAGACGTCGGAAATAATTAATAGCGTGGAGGATGTAAACATGATACAAGATTTAATAAACTTCCCCTTTGAAACTTCTGCACACTAAGGTTAACTGATGTAATATAATGCTCCCATCATTCTTCATTGTGTGTTTTCGATGCATTTGCACCTCCAATCTTCCTGCCTCTCGCACTTCTCCACCGCAATATCATTTACGTTTTCCCTACCGTTCCTATAATAATCAAGGCCCCGAGCGCGCTGACTAAGTTCCTATGTGGATGTTGTCACTTTATAAATCGAATGGTGGACAACGCCGCTCTTCCACTTAAGTTGGCAGGATGACTCTGTAACGCTCCTCGACGATTCCTGCGAAGAGGAGTTGCTCGTGAAGCACTTCTCCTCTCCAGCGCCTTCGAGTACGTGCTCAGAATGCACAGATACGAAATGTTTAGCTCAATAATAGTAGAGAATTGTTACTGGAAAGGTGGTGACCACTTCATTTATTGGGCGGCACTACCTGCCGCTTTCTGAAGCCGAGGTGGCGTGACGACTGGACGAACGCTCAAGAACGAATACGCTTACCGAGTGGATACGCTTACCACCGTATTTTAAATTGTTCCTCCGTTCAACGCGCCACCCCGGCTCAAGAAATTGCATGGAGACGCTGCCCCTTGAGAGAAACAGTCTGCGCGTATCAGTGCCCCTCCCCAGCGATTTCCGATCAAAATTTCCGTAACCGTAACCTAGTGCTTTCGGCGCCTGTACTCGAATGCACGGGCGTGAAGGTGTATTTCCACAGCCTCGTGAACGTGTAGGAATCGCCAAAGAGTGTTATTGTAGCTTTGTGTGTAGTTCAGTCGGGTGGCTCACTCAGTGCAGTCCAAGAATATGTAGCTTCCAGTCGGTCGAGGCGCACTTGTGAATACGAGGTTTATACCACAAGGCTTCAGACCGGGCTAGCTGGTGTTCCAAGTTGATGCGGATCACTGTGAATTACTGTGCCCTGGACAAGGACAGCGCTTGCCTCCGTCGTTTCCGGTCCTTGTCCCGGTGCGCACTGCAATTCACAGTTAACACAGTAGTCTGACAGCGTGAGGAAGTGCTGTCAGGATACTGGCGTCCAAATTTATTTGGGAGCCTGAAAGCTTGAAAAGACGCGGTCCAAAAATTTGGTCGCCGATGAAATGACTTTGCTTGTCCTAAATTTCTGATGTAATTTCTTAGGCGGTAAGCATCGTAATGTGTTTTTCGTCATTATGCCAGTATTTAAGAGTGATATGGGAGTTGCATCTTCGTTACCATAAATAAATGCCGTATCCGTTCAAGTGGCCTTTGTAAAAGAAGCTTTGAATGAGAGCTCCTTCGGTGAACCCCATAAAACGTTGAACCCTATCACGTGTTACATAAATGTCATGTTTAGGGTCGGAAAAAGCACCACGAATGACTGCAAACAAGAAACGCGTGTCTCAGCAGCCGTGATAACGGACGCTTCGCGCGGTTTTATGGCGCAAGGGCGAGAAAGCACGAAGCAGGTGATAGTTGTTAAGGCAAATTACCGTGCTTTCCTGTTGTTCTTTTTTTACTTTTTTTAAGTAGAGTTCAAGGAAGAAAATAAAGGTAGCCTAAGTGAAAGGAAGCGAACTTATAATAAACGTGGGGAAACCTTGAAAGAAAAGTTGTCGATTTTCACATAAATAAATATTGCGATAGAGATAAAAGCTATGTAGCTGCGTGTCGTCGCGGTGAAAACAGCGATATACAGAAGCGCTAATTCCGATAAAAGGTAATGTCATCGTAAACTGCCTCTCACTAAAGAACTCTCCCGTGGCGCTGTTAACTGAAACAAACAGGAGCTTGCTGATAGAGATGAGGGTAATAAAAATGAAGCCTCGTTTACCTTCGTTACATTGGCGTTCGTACGTGACTGCACGCTTTGTTCTGACCACTGATTCCTCGCGAGGCGAAGCCTGCGATATAGTACTTAGAAAGGTTCCCGAGTCCGTTTAGTATTATTACCCCTTTTTCCATGCTCTGACGTACTCTTATGTGGAATATGTTATCATCATCATCAGCCTATTTTTATGTCCACTACAGGACGAAGGCCGCTCCCCGCGATCCAACTGATTCCAACTTGCGCCTGCAAATTTCCTAATTTCATCACCCCACCTTATTTTCTGCCGTCCTCGACTACGCGCTTCCCTTTCCTTGGTGCCCATTCTGCAACTCTAATGGTTCACCGGTTATCTACCCTACGCATTACATGACCTGCCCATTTCCATTTTTTTTCTCTCCTAATGTCACCTAGAATATCGACTATCCCCGTTTGCTCTCCGATCCACACAGCTCTCGTCCTGTCTATTAACGTTACGCCAAATTTTTTTTGCGTTCCATCGCTCTTTTCGCGGTCCTTAACTTGTTCTCGAGCTTCTTTGTTGACCTCCAAGTTTCTGCCCCCATATGTTAGCACCGATAGAATGCAATGATAGTAGTAATTAAGCTCCCAGTCAGGATTTAGTAATGCCTGCCGTATGCACTCCAACCCATTTTGATTGTTCTTAAAGTTTCCTTCGCATTGTCAGAATTCCCTGTGAGTAATTGATCCAGATAACGGTCAGAATTATTCCGGGGTCCCTCACTATGGCATGTCTCATGATCAAATCGTGGTTTTGGCATGTAAAACCCCAGAATTAATTTTTTTAACCCACATAAACGTACTCCTGCACATACTCTAGCTGACTGGCGAGTATCAATTTTGTTATCTTGCCAGGCTATTGAAAATTACCCTTGTATTCTGGATATTAATCTTCAACTATACTCTTACACTTCCTCGGTTAAGGTCTTCAGTTACTTATTGCAGTTCATTGTGGCGTATGTACCTTGCGTCGTCTCGTATTTTACTCTTTATGGTGTTATGAGTTGTCTCATTATAAACTTAAAGTCTACGCATTTTGCTTTTGTAAACATTTTCACACTTGTATACTCTTTGTCACCCCTTGGGCGCTTATAACAGACAAATAAATAATTATAAAGCTAAGATATCGCAGTCATCTGCGTCAAGGATGCTTGGTTAGCGGTAAAGACGGGTTTTCTTTTATAATAAGCAAATTCAGTGTAATGCACTGCGTATAACGGCTTTTCGTTCAAGTTATTCCATGCTAAGGTTATACATCAGTTAAGAAAAAAGTTTGTAATGTTGCGTAATAACACCGCCATCTGATTCCGTAGGCATGCCATAGTTGGGGTCTCTAGATTAATCTAGATCGTCTGGAGTTTTTTTAACGTGAACCTAAATGTATAGGTACACGAGCGCTTTTTTTTTTTTTTTTTTTGTATTTCGCCTCCATTGAAGTGCGGCCACCGCGGTTCTGCAGGGACACGCCGTAGCCACTAAGCTACCGCGGCGAGTGATATGTAGCAGGGCAAGCACGTTCGCGGCCAGGCATGCGTAACAAGCGCATGCATCAAAACATTGTTACGTAACTATGCATGGTACGTACGCTCGAACTCTGATATGGATGAATGAATGGGATAACTTTATTGCAAGATCCTGCAAGGTCCTGTCCTACAGGAATTAGCTCAGTGGCGTTTTCAGCAAGCATTGTTATGCCCCAACCCTCGTATGTGGCCCTTTACGGAGCAAACCCAGCTGCACATATATTCACGGCTTTGCAGCTATATGCACGTGTAAGAAATGTGTTCGTATCAATGCTATTACTTATTTACGAAGCCTCCGAAAATTATTTCGTGAGAAGCCACGTTCGGCCTTTAAAAAGATTGCCATCTTCGTTTCACATTGACGATGATTTCACATTTGCGACAATACGCAGTTGCAGGTCGCCCGTATATCCACGTGTCAAAAACAACGTAGGGGATGTGTGCTCACGGTTGCTAAAAAATCTCCAACCCTTCATGATAAGCCACGAAAAACACCCTGACCTCTACGCATAACGCGCTTATATCTTCGCGTCTATGACATTTGTTACACTAAAGTATCCGGGCATTCAGAAATAATTTACAACAGGAGCTTTCGAGCCGGGCTCTGTAAAAGCTGCAGTGTGGCCCAAATATCGAGAGGTTAACGGTGGCTGTCTTCCGAATTATCAATGGTTTCGAGGTACCAAAAGTGTTTGCGAGTAGTAACACTTCTGGTACTTCTGGTAAAGGCTTATATATATAATCAGTGTGCGTGTGCGTGTGCGTGTGTGCGTGTGCGTGTGCGTGTGTGTGTGTGTGTGTGTGTGTGTGTGTGTGTGTGTGTGTGTGTGTGTGTGTGTGTGTGTGTGTGTGTGTGTGTGTGTGTGTGTGTGTGTGTGTGTGTGTGTGTGTGTGTGTGTGTGTGGTCTGTACAGTCTGTAGTATAAGACCTGTAGAACATATCTCGGCTATAAGCGAATAAATTTGTGAGCTTTCGATAAACGACGAATAGAGTTACAGCGGTTGTAGCGGTTACTGAGAAAACGGACGATTGTCCAATTGGTCCAGCACTGTGCACATCACTCTGCTAAAAGCGCAGTCTTGCTGGGGAAAAAATCCGCTCGATCTTGCGAAAATTGCGCCTAAATGGCAACGTTCAACTGCCCAAGAGCCTCACTCTTGACGACCAACGATCGCCTACATTGCACGGCGTCGACAGCTAAGGATCTCGCGCCAGGGATTTATTCGCACGCTGCCCTTTTCCCACGGGTCACTGCTGCTTCTCCTTCTCTTCCCTTCCTCACTTCTTTATCTCCCACTTCCCCTTCCCCTGACGCTGCGCCGTGCTCCCTATTGGGCAGCAGAAATAGGCATCATTTTCCTTAATGAACCACTACTACTATCCCACGAAACAGAGCGGTCAGCGCTTATTCCCTACCCCGTTATCGCTGAGCCTGCTTCACCGTTCGGCTCCCCTCCTCTCCAGCTTCATCACTCGACGCAAAGAGTGGCACGCGACGCGTGCCCTCCTCGAGAAAACTGGGTCTGCTAACGGAGCCGCCGTGCGTAACGCAACCTTTCACGTGCACCTCGCCTGTGACGGCTCGTGCGACCGGCTTTCCCGGTATTAGGAGTGACGTGCTCGGCTTATCAGCCAGCGGTCCGGCTCTCCGCGTGCGACGCGGCACTCCAGAGCTCCAACGGAGCCGGTATATAACTCGGCGCTCCGGTCCAGTGTATATCTATAGTTTTGATTCCATATTTTCTGGACCGAAGGGATCGGGCTGCGTAACCTGGGCCCCTCGCTATGGCTACAAGTGCCAAACAGCCTCTCCCGCAGCGAAGCAAGAAAGAGAGGAAACAAGAGGTGAAATGTAGAGAGGTTAACCAGATTAAGTGTCCGGTTAGCTACTCTGCACAGGGGTATGGGGGCAAGGCCAGAAAATTTGAGAAAGCAAGAGAAGGTAAAAAGAAATTACAGCAAGGTAGAAAGATGGGCGAGTTGGAAAGGATGGATATTATATTTATTGATCAGCGCAAAAACAACTGCAGACACAGAGGTAGAAGGACATAGGACGAGCGCTGTCTAAGTACTGAAATTTAATGAACAAAATGCTGGAACAAAACGCTTCAAGTGTTTTGTTCAATAAATTTCAGTTGTTAGACAGCGCTGGTCCGATGTCCTTCTACTTCTCTGTATTCAGTTGTTTTCGCGCTGATCAATAAGCATGTATAAAAAGAAAGAACGCATCAGTTCGCACACACAAATTTTTCGATCAGTCCCGTTTGTTTTGAAAAGCACACCGGCGCTTTTAAAGCTGTTCGGGCCATCGTCGACTGGGACCACGGTCCAAGAATTCTGTCTTCCGTAAGGGGACGGTTGTCAGTCTTGTTGAGCGTAGTGCCAGCGGCCGTGGTAGTGCTTAGAACATTTCTTTGTGAATTGAAACGACGACAATGGCACAAAAAGGTGTGCTATCGTCTTTTTGCACCCACAAACTTCACATTTTGCACTTGTGACCATTCCGATGAGGTGGGAGCAGCCATTAGTAAAAGCTACTCCAAGCCATAGACGACAAATGAGAGTTACCAGCGTTTAGTTGAAAGTTAGCGCTGTGTATGTGTCTTCTTATTTTTGGTCCCTGTCATGTTGCGTTGCTCCGCGTCTATTATGAATCCAAATCAACTAGCCCGGCAACGTGCCCTAGCACCCCTTATCTGCAACATCCTAGAAATAAAATTTTAAAGCTCACGTCGCCGTTATTCCGTCAATATTTCTGTGTAATTTCTCATCTGTTTACATGGTGTGTTTGTGACTTTGTTAACAAGCTCATTGTGGTACGACTTGCCTTTGCCTGACGTTGTTTCTTTTCCTTTTCTTACTGCATATATTTTTCATATTGTTGTTTCTGCTATGCAAAAAGGAGTAGCCGTCACCATTATAGGATGACTACATCTCTTTCTTTTATATTCATTTCAGTAAAAAAAAAAAAAGTCGCAGACTTGCGCGGCACACGCAGCACAGTCACATCGTAAGCTGCAGGAACGGCTCCACAGGAGCTCCATTTTCGGCACCACGCACTAGAAGGTCTTCGCGTAATTTTCATGCACATCCAATGCGAGTATGCGCCACACGTGATTTTATTATCGTTAATCGTGACGTCACTGACGAGCATGTGACGTTATTGATGTCATGACCTATCAGTCATGTTAGTCATACCACGGCCGCTGGATTTTTTATCCAGCGGCCGTGGTCATTAATTCGTACCCTTCCATGCCAATTTTGGTACATACCAAGTGAACGAGACGCGAGTTTTCTATAGGTTTTTGATAGGTTTATTTCCGCCGGAGGGTTTCTGTGGTCGGACCACAAGTGTTTCAGCCTAGGCATATACAGCTTAAAAAGAAAAAAAAGTGTCGGCGTGGGTTAGTTGTAGAGTAGCTGACTCCTGCACAGGGCGCCCGGGTTCGATCCCGACTGGAACTGGGCAGTTTTTTTTTTCCTTTTTTTTTCTCATTCCCAGCGATAGCTGCGACGGACACCGGACACTGGCGGCGGCGGCGGACACCATCGCCAATCGAAACGGCATTTGGAATGAGCCCATAACAGCTTACGCTGCAAATTACACTCAGTAATAGGCAGAGACCACCACGCAGAAACATTGCTCAGCCGTTCATTCAATACGATGTTAGCATCAACACGCTTTAGTCTGCGTCTTCGATTAGCCTTCCGTGGCACTAAGAATCCTGCGATATAAATAGTGTTTTATGGCCGCTTTACATCAGCCGACAGCGGGGAAATGCTTTATTACTTTGCTTTGAACTAAGGCAACATTGGTTACCGCAGTGGCATACGTGTACTGTTAACAAAATGGTGAAGTCCATTTGTTTAACGTACGCAAGGAACAGATTCAACAGAGTATTTCGATGTCACCTGTGGGGCTTCATCCATTCAGGACAAGTTGTCTAAACTTTTTTAACGGCACTGAAGAAAGCGTTAGGTACTTCTATGCTTCAATCCGTATAAGGATACAGTCCGGAACCTGGTCCCGTGCTCACAAAGCAGTTGATATATGCTATAGCGGTTTTTGAGCAACTGTCACTGTCAAGGGGGAAGAAAAAGAAGAAAGGAAACGTAGGGAGGTTAACCAGATGCACGTCCGGTTTGCTACCCTACACAACATATCAAGGCGGCTGGCCCACGAAAAGCAGTTCATTAGAACGGGAAGAGTTTTGAATTCTTTATTCAATCTCTAGACTTCCTGTCAGTTGATTGTCAATTCTCTTCAGTTATTCAGGTTTTAGATGCGAAGCAGCTTATGGTCGGGGCTATGTCACCCCCTCCCTCCCTCCCTCCCTCCATCCATCCATCCATCCATCCATCCGCCGTGCGGCGTCCACACCCCTACTGCGCATGCGCATCCCCCTCCTCTCCTCACCTTGTCTCATCTCCTCTCCTCTCGGCGTTCCTCCTCTCCTCTCCAACGCTCCTCTCCTCTCCGGATTGCGCAACGAATGGCAACACCTGCGGCTCCGCGCGCGATAATGCGAAGCAGCTTAGGTTAGAGGCGCGACGGTAGGCGCTGCATACTCCCCTGGGGGGCGCCACTGTAGCTCGCAGTATATTGACGCGCGCGCGCGCTCCACTCCTCTCATTCTCCCCCAGCAACGCTGCGGTGAGTGCCACGGACAGCGCCAGCGTCAACGCCAATGTCAGCGCCGTGGACAGCGCTGTGGACAGCGCCGCGGAGAAGAGGGCTCGAGCCGCTGCCATGAAACGGCAGCGGCGACAGGCCGATCCCGAACTTCGAGTCGACCCCATGGCTGCTTCGCATAATACTCAGGGTTCCCCTACGGGAAGATGGTGTAATTTTTTTATTATTATAGTGCGAGGTAGATTATGTTTTCGCATTTGCACTCCTTATTATCTCTTCCTACGTACTCTATTTTGTGTGCGCTCTTGTGTTCGAAGCTCTATGTATACGGTTGAGGGCCATTCATCGTGTTCTTCAGCACAAGCACGCCTCGTGACACGTACGGTTCAATTCGGCCGGGTCAATCCAAGGACGCTTCAAGTGCCACGTGCACAGCATGCAGAACTTGGCCGACATCCCAGTGTTTTCATATTCTGGCATATACGACCAGGTTCTGTGAAACGGCGCACGAACGAAGATAAAAAATACATGGAAGCGTTCGCGCCACTCATTGTTATTTCAGCTGCCGAGCAGGCACCTGGCATGTGCTGTGACGATTGCGGAAGGCAGTCAATAAAGTAGACTTACGGCTGCATTTTCGAAAAATACTCTTGCTGCGTAGTATACCGAAACGCGCAGCCTCCTTCAATAGTTGCAGGAACACTGCGCTCGTCGCGAGATTAATGGATTGCAAAGGGCCGCTTTCCCATGTCCTTTTCCTTTGTATTGCGGTCACCACTCAGGAAGCTCCGTCGCCTCACCCACTTCGTACTGATAAGCAGAGGAGGAGTATACAGCCTAAACGTTAAAACATTTCAACATGCTTCAAATTTGGAATATTAGACGTCGCCGGCCGTGGGCGACAAATTAAAGGGGGCTGGGCGAACGCTGGCGCTGGAAGAAGATGAAGCGGAAGGGAAAACGGCGTCTTTTATCGAAACTTCCAATGTGTATGAAAAAGTTGCTTGAGGAGAACGAAATCTCCGTCTTCCTGTCAGAAAAAAAAGTTAGCTGCACATAGGAAAGTTGTAGAGGTCGGCGGACGATGGCCCGCTGAAACTCGGTGTATGTCATTCATTCAGAAGGTGTTTCGCGGTCGCAACAGTCATATACGTGTTTTATACCTGTGCACCTGCCACCTTTATTGGGACAGTACTGGCTAATGCAACTGTGTCGTTCACCTATTTGCAGTATCAGGAAGAGGCACAGCACGACCAACGCCAGCTTATTTTGATGACGTCCGTACTTCTAGGAGGATCTCTGCCAGCCATACCAAGTCACACATATATTGGTAATTGACGGAAACCAGCGAGCGATTCCGGAGCCTATTCAGTATAGTTCGGAAACGCCACGCACCGAACTTGGAAGCGGCGCAATCACCGGCCGCCCACTTTTGGCACGGAAGGTGTGAATCACGTTTTGGCTCGATCCTCATGTTGTAGCTGGCGTCATACATACTCTATAATGCCCGACAGACTGACGGTCTTGGAGCCTTTCCGACACGACTGTTGTTGGTAATGTTTCCTGCAAAGTGGGAGTGCGCGCAGCTCATCTCTCTCCATGCAAGCATCCGACCTCAGAGTAGAAGTGCTGAGCCGACAAACTTGGCGGTGCCGTGAGGATGGCAGCAATAACCGAGCTTTTTCTTCAAAATTGAGCACGGAAGCATACGGGCGTTGCTTAGATAAAATGCAATGGCGTAGCAAATAAACGACAGTCCGGATGTTCCGACCTGCTTTTTTTTTTTTTTTTTTTTCCCTTCGTGCCCGGAATAGTCAGGTACATCAGATGCCGGTGCAGACGAAACAAAGGCGCTGACGGTCGTATGACAGGCGTGAATTTTACGGGCAAATACGTTCGATGCTTAGCAATGTCTTATTCCGATTTTTTTTTTTCACTTTCCTTAATCGCAGACCCACCGCGGAGGCTTAACGGCAATGGTAGTGTGCTGCTAAGCACGAGGTCACCAAATCAAATCCCTGCCGCAGCGGCCGCATTTCGGTGGGGGCGAAATGCAAAAACGCCCGTTTGGTAATTAATCCGGAGTCCTCCACTACTGCGTGCCTCAATCGAATCATGCTTTTGACACGTAATACCCTAGAATTCAATTCCTTACTCGCATGAGTAGGGTAGCAAACCAGACCCTGGACTGGTTGACCTGCCTGTCTTTTCTCTCCTTGCTTTCTCTCTCTTGCATGCGGCTTCATTTTGCTTGAGAAGCCTTGTCAGACGCCGAATGCGCGCACTCCAAGAGGGTAAAAAAAGAAAGGGTAGTTCTGACAGAATAAGAGCCCTACTGCGAAGCGACCTTCACACGCACACGAGATCAGATAGAGAAAGTTCGAGAGAATGTTTCGACATCCTAAGCACGAACTTTTGCATTGCACAGTCACAGTGTGCATATCAGTACTTAGAGTGATATATACGTTTCGCAAGCTCATCATTTATGTGAAGAGCACTGGTCAATACAGCGCTGCATTAATTGCGCGTTTACGATAATGAGAAGCGGCAGAAGCCAACATTTGTCAGCGCGTACATGAGGGTACTTTAGAGAACGTGACTACGGCATCGGTGCCGATGGCAGTAAGCACTTGGAGGGACAGGGGTCGTATCTTGCAACTGACCTTTGCCTGCATTGTAGCTGCACGGCGCAGAGCGTTTGTTGCGACATACAAGTCCTCGGTTTTGCACGCAACGCCATACAACGTCAACCTGAACATGCGACTGATATAAATGGGAAGATATCTGCTTTAAAGATAAAAATCCTTACTCAGCGTGCTTGGCATAGTTCTGTGCATGGTCTACCGGTCACGATAAGAGAGCAGTCAATCTGTGCTGGAAGATGAAATTCGGAAACGAGTACGGGATGGAGTCAATATAACACTGGCAGACAGCGCTCTCTGTTTGATTGTATCATAACGTCCCAGATTTAAAACTAAGATGAAAACCAACAGCACTGCTCAAGAAACAAAGTATGGGCATTATATTCTGCAGTAATCTGCACACCGCCAATTAATAAAAACATGTTTTAGTGCCCAACTGTGCGAATGGCTATCTTTCAGGCAACACGTGTTCACAATAATACGAAAACAGTTTTTATTCTTTTTTCGGAAGTCTGCGTTTAGGCATAATAGATATGGTGTCACAGATGCAGAAGCAAGTTTGTTTCCTGCAAGTATAGTCCAATAGGGAACGGTTGTATGGGCCATGTATCCAGAGTTCTATGTATGCATGCAGGGCGTCTATAGGACGAAGGCCTGTTGCACGAAGGTGGCGTAGGCGGGCTTCATGAAGTCCAGGACAGTTTCACAGCGGGTGTGTGCTACGTTCACATTTTCGATGCTGGTGTCGCCGAACAGACAGGAAGACCTATATGGGCCGCGGTAATGTTGCGGCCAGAAGGCGGTCAGAGTCGGCGTAAGTTCAACTTGAATACATGCAGCCTCCGCAGCGCCACCTCCTCTCGGCGAGTGAGCCTCCAGGGATTCCCCAGATCGGAGGCAATGCTTTGACAAGAGAACTTGTCCTCTTGTCGAAACGTCAATTGGCTCCAGCCTGATCCTTTGTTCGACCACAACTAAATTTCTTGTTTCGCCGACGATGCGGTAAATTAGGCAATTCGAAACAGTGTTGGGGGAAGACGATGTGTGTGTGTGTGAAAACTTTTGGTTTATTTACAAAAGCCCTGAGGCTCGACTATTTCAAGCCGAGGCGGGCCGCATCCACGATGGCACCGTTAGGCCCAGCCCTTCAGCGACGTCTTATAACTTTTTTATATTTGTAAGGGCTGGCTTATCGGAGGCAGACACTCGGCGGTACGGATGATGGCATTGATAAGTATGAATAAACAAGGACGAAAAGAATCCTTACGAAATACGACGCCTTATTTCAACTGAGCTCAACGTTCCAAGGAAGACGAAGAGAGGAAAGAAAGGGTGGAAGATCGACCAGACGGGCGTCCGGATTAATATACCCCACCAAGGGGGAAGGGGGTTATGCACCTCACTTTTATTGCGATAGCAATTATATGGACACTTCAACCGGATTTCTGCCGTCGCCGTGAGGTTCCCTATAGATAAAATCTTCGCCGCGCGCCGTATGCCCGAGCGGAAGCGGGCGGGGATGCGCGCTATCAGGAGAGCGAACGCACTCAATCACCCACGCGCAAGCAAGGAAGCGGGAAGCCAGCGCCGGAGGGAGCGCGGGAGGGGGGGGGGGGGACGCACTTCTACTCTGCCAACAACCGCACTCGTCGCTCGCTCGTCCGCACCGTCTCTTATCTCCACACGGCTCTGACATTTATGCGCCGTGCATTCGCCGCTCAGTTTCCGTTGAAGCGATAGACCGCACGTACCTTCACTCGCGGCGGCGTATGCGCTCGCTGCCAGCGTTTTGGCAGTCGTTGTCTGCAGTCATTCAGTGTGATCTATTCATGTTTGTTTGTGTGCGCTCACACCACGCTTGTTCATTCAGTTAGTAATAGTCGGGCCAAATTTTCCAACGCACGCTACACACGCAATGCTGCCCGGATAGGCAGTGCAGCACTACAGGTGTGTCCCTTCGCACGCGCTGCCCACGGGAAGCGCTTCTCATCAACACCACCGTTTCACACGCGCCTTCTCGTGGTCATCGAGTATCTCTTCATGTCGGTCTACTTACGCCGCAGCACACCTGCTTACTTAATCAGCTCATGTTTACTACAATTCATATTGCTACCAAAGCCGCGCACCTTACTTCGTATGACATTGCTGTGTTGCTATCGCATTCATCGCTTCGCCCTTAGGGCGAAACTGCGACATTTTTTTAAATCCCGAATCACTTTTTACGAGGGTCCCACTGCAGTCGTTGAATTTGGGACCCTCGTCTGCATGCTATCTTTTGAATGGATGGATAATAAACTGAAACTGAACTGAACTGAACTGAAGTTATGAAAAGCAAAGAAAGGAGAGAGAGAGGCAAGCATTATCAGCGGGAACACACAGGGCTGCCCATCACGCCCGGCATCATGCCATCACACCACGGTCACAAAGGCCAGAAAATTTCATAGGCTGTAGTAATGCCGGCGTCACTTTGTAAATGCATTCTTCCCCTTTGCCATCCCCAAGTGTGGGGTAGCCAACCGGGCACGTCCTTGGTTAACTTCCCTACCTTTCCCTCTTCGTTCCTCTCTTTGCGACGCGTGGGACCATTATCCTATTATCTATACCTCTAAAATGTTCTATTATCTAGCCGGCCTAACACACTGCGAAGAACGTCGGGTTCGACGTTATAACGATCACGAAAACACAACACGCGTTTGATTGTCTCTTTACATTTGCACGAGTACAGATCGGTGTTTTTGACATTCTTGTATAAGGAACGAGTAGGCTTTCGTGAAAGTTCAAATGTTCCAAGTGCTAGCGCACTGCTAAATTTCTGGCTCGCCATGTCTTGTATCAATAGGAAAACAGGGGCAAATGGAAGGACAAATAAACGCAAAGAAAAAGGAAAATAACAGAGGCATTTGTGAACAGATCACACAGAGAAGTTATATGCCAGTCCTGCGTCGAAGGAGGTTCTGGAAACTTTGTTATCTCAAAACACCACTTTTGAAGAAGATACTCGAAAAAAGAATGAAAAGAAAGCAAGTGAGGTAAAAGGCAAAACAGGAACTGCCTCACATATCGACTTGGATGCACGCGTCCGATAAGAAGAGATACATGACGTTTGCCTTTGTCGAGTGTAGGGAGTGAGTGCACGCCATACGTGGGCGCCTCACAGCGCACGGCGGAAACTCGAAATTTATGCAAACAGCCTATGGCTATCGTCCACTATCGGGGCGCCTGGAAAATGAAGAAACCTCGAGACCTTCCCGGTACTTCGAAGCCCGTTAGAGTCAGCAGCTCTGTTGACAACGCGGAAGCCGTTTCAAAGTATATACAGCATAAAATATAGCATAAACCATAGTTCACTGGACCAAACGGTTTGCTTGTTACTGCTAAGCTAAGGAGCAAAAAAAGACCAAGAAATAAAAAAAAAAACACGACAGCATTCGCTGCCGGAAGCTTAATTTTTTACTTCCGTGGTGCTAAACCTTGTTAAACTGTTCATCTGTTGGTGCATGCCTATTATAATGAGAGATGAAGGGTGTGGAGAAAAGGAATAGGTTCAAGAAATTGACTGCCTATTTTTTTTTTTTTTCATGTCTCGAGTCACTGCATCAGTCCACGAACTACACAGTTTTCACCTTCGCGACGGGCCCATACCACGCGTCTCATATCGGAACATGCGCCTGCAGTGTTTTCGATGTGACACCCAAGAATGTGTAATCTTCGCAGAAGGAAAATGTCCTATGCGGGGCACACGTATCGAGCCTCCTGTTGCAGTTTCTAGAGTACGTTACATATATTCATAAGTTTATAACCAATAGGGTGAGTGCAAGCTTCGACCTTGTCTTGTGTAGGATGACTTGGCAAGACCACGGGATTCAACGATTGGGGAATCAGCAAACGAAAACACACCGCCACCACAGAGGCACCTACAGTATCCATCACGAAATCCCAAGGTCAAGGACCCTGCCCGGGTTGCAGGGAAGGAAATGCCGCACCCAGCCTCCGTCGCCTCCTTTGAGACTCCAGCCTTCGCGGAGCAGCGCAGGTTTGCGCTTGGAGGGCCTGACCGTCAATTCTTATCATGAATTGATTGTTCCCAGAAGCAACGACGCCCCGAATATGGTGCTGGCGTTCCTGTGGTACGCCCAGGAAATTGGGGATCTCCATCACATACACGTGTGAGGAGCTTCCTTCTGCCGGATCTCCAGTGTCACCCCTATTCTACCATTCCCCAACTCACAACCCTTTTTCCCATGCAATTAAGCGACGAACCATCCTTTCGGAAATAAAATTATCTATTCATTCATTCATTCATTCATTCATTCATTCATTCATTCATTCATTCATTCATTCATTCATTCATTCATTCATTCATAACCAATGGCATCGACACCTAAGCGATATATTCTTTAACTTACAATTGCATCTTAGAAGGTCCGTGGTTGTTGCCACATAATAGCAATAAAGGCTCAATGAAACCTGCTCTCTTAAGCTGTTGAATGGCTATAGATATTAGAGTTCTGATCGATTGACTAATTGATTGACTGAATTATTGATCTCTGTTTATCTGCTCGTCTTACATTGTGTTGCCGGTACATATGCGCACTGAAGATAAAAATAATTTATGAACACATTAGGCAGCACTATTGTTGAGTTCACAATTGCCAACCAAGCCTTCATGACTACTACTAGTACTACTCCTGTTGCTGTTTGTGTTGCTTCACCGCCACCATATCACTGAAAAAAAAAAGAAATGTTGCGCACACCATTGAGGATGATTGTCAATGTAAGTGCACAGCCGAACGCTGTTAGAAAACTTTTCGCTTTATTGAAGAAATGGTGCGCTTGAAGGCGTATATTTGTTGCAGTGAGGACATCTAGGCAGTGTTTGTTGTTTCATTGCGTAATGTCCCAGAGGAGGAGGAGGAAACAACATTATTTTGTTCATTTTGCTTAGTGAGGGGTGGCTACCAGGTGATGCCTTACAGCCACCTCCTCGGCTCTTTTGATGGCCCGAAGTTGAACCTCCAGGTTCGGGTTCATGAGTATCGCTTCCCACGCTTCAGGCGAGGGAGCGGCCAGGAGATCTGGGGGGGGGGGGGGGGGGATCTTCTCTGCAGTCCCAGAGAATATGTTTTAAGGAGGCTATAGACCCACATAATGAGCAGTGTGGGTCTGTCAAGTCAGGGTAAAAGTGCGCGTATATTTGTGGGCTGGGAAAGGAGTGCATTTGGAGTCGGCGCCAGGTGACTTCTTGTCCCTTGGTGAGCTTGGGATGAGGTGGGGGTTTTGTCCGTCCTGCGAGGCGGTAGTATTGGGCAATTTCGTGGTATGTGGTCAGTGACTCGCTGACCAAGTCCCCTGGGTCAGAGACGGGACCCATCGCTCGGCTGACGAATCCTCGAGCACACTGGTGGGCCGCCTGGTTCCCCGGGTTCCCTGCGTGAGCCGGGACCCATATCAATTCAGTTGGGGTGGGTTCTTCTTCACTATCTTGTTGTTTAGGGGAGAGTAGGGGATGCAGTATTCGTATTGTGGCTGGGGCCACGATTCCACGTGAAAAGTTGGATATGGCGGTCTTTGAGTCGCTGATTATAGTTGTAAATCCGGCTGCTGCAGCGAGGGCAATGGCCGCCTCTTCTGCCTCCGCCGAGTTGAGGGCACGGACAGAACAGGCCGTCCTTATTGGTGTTGCTCGGGGCGTAAATTGGTTGTTGTTATTGTTGTTGATGATCTTGGGGAGGCTAATTACGCTAATTGCGTACGTGTTATGTGGCAAGGAATATTGAGCAGCGTCAACGTATGCTGCTTCGGAGTTGGACCAGTTGGTTTTGTGCAGGGCATGAGCTCTTGCTTTTCGTCTGCCGTCCTGATGACCTGCCAGCATGTTCTTTGGCAGTGGCTTGATAATAAACCTCTTTCTGATGTTGGGGGGAACGGTGGCAGGATCGTTGTGCGTTGGAGACATGTGCCCGATGCGGTCCAGGATCCAACGGCCTGTCTTGCTTCCCTGTAGTCGGTGAATGTGTTCCATGCGGTGTGCTTCTAGAAGTCCTTCCACGGTATTGTGCAACCCCAGGCTTAGGAGGTACTCGGTAGGGGTGGTACGGATGAGCCCCAGCACAGATTTGTACACTTTGCGAATGAGGCGGTCCAGTTTTGCTTTTTCAGTTTGGAGTAGATGTAGGTATGGAAGGGCGTAGGTGCCTAATGTATTAGGGGCGTAATGTCCTAGAGAACAGATCTGTTAACCATTACATTTGTAGCGGTGCCGACGCTCTCACATGTAGCCACCACAGGGGGAGATAGCGGCGGGAGAACAGGGCTGGGATACTTTCCGAGCCTTCCACGGCAGCACCTTCACCTTCAGACACCCAAAAGCTCTCGCTCGACACCACGCGCCAGGACGCCCGCCTATTCGCTTACACGCGTAACGATGTTCGGAAGGCATGCCTTCAGCGGAGCCAAGTTCTACCATCGCACTGTCGCCAATCGCTTATTAAAAGCGGAAGCTTTCTTTGGCGAGCTCCCCAGCCATGTCCCGCGAAACGTGTAATGCCTTGTACCTGCACAAAAATTCGTAATTTGTAAAGTTAAAATATTTAATCGTTATCATAGTGTAAATGTAGATAATTGGTAGCTTTTTTAAATGATAATGAACAATTGAAAGCAACAAGATTTTTTTAAATCTGTAGCTCCTCCCATGTCGAGGAAAATGAGGTAAGCGAAGCTTGTGTGTTTCTTCGGTGTTCCTCGGAACGAATTACACTGACGAGTACCACGTTGTGCTCGAACCACAACCGGTCACACGCACCGCAGCTGGCTCCGAAGTTCCGGTTGAGAAACTCGCGTTGAAACCTGGTCGTCGCACCGGGAACGTTGGTGCTAGCGTTGCCGAGGCGTGCACCACCATTGACGGGCACTGACCTCGGGTTCTGCTTCTCGTAGCTTCCGGATTGCCAGGGCTCCGGCGGCTCTAAGGGCTAGATCGGCGCGCCGACGGCAAGCCCTTTTCACGGGCGAGTTCTCGCCGCCGCTCGTCAAAGGCTGCCTGTTTCTCGGGGAACGCACAATGCGTGGCCGTGCCATCTCGTGTGCAGAGCAGGCTGTGTTCAGAGCAGAGCAGGCTGTGCTCAAACACAGCCTGCTCCTTGGCGGAACGCACTACGCGTGCCTTCCCATCCATTCGCCGAAAGTGATCGGAGTAGTAGTAGAGGTTGAGGGTAGGAAAAGATGCATATTTCTGCAGCCCTTATAGGGAGCACGGCTCAGCATCTGTGGGGAGGGGAATGGGGGGGGGAGAAAGAAGGAAATAGTGGAAGAAGGGGGGAAGGGAGAGGGCAGTCGTCCTCGTCTCGGGCAGGGTGCCCCTACAGCCGGTCAGCCAGCAATGTATAAGCAAGGTAGCCGAGCACCACCTTGAATACCTGGCTGGGACTGCGGGCTGGAAACAGCAGGTCCGTGCTGGCGGCAGAAGGTAGACCCATGCGGCGAAGTTGAGCCACCATGGTGTTGCGGTGTTGGTCGAGTGCGGGACAGAAACATAGGAGGTGCTCCAGTGTTTCGTCTGCCCTGCACTGAGAGCAGGCTGAGGAGTCTGCTCTTCCCAGGCCGAAGCTTCAGGCGGCTGTCCAGAAACAGCCAATCTGAAGGCGTAGTAGGAGGGATCTCTCCCTTCTCGTCAGTCACCTGTCAGGCAGCCGTGTCGGAGGGCTCCTGCCTTGCCAGACGTGCGTCGGGGTGGCAGCTCAGCAGCAGTCGTTGCAAGGTGCTCCTAGAGTAGTCCGAGGCAACGACCGCCTGGCTCGGAGCCGTGTCAATGCCGTGTGCCTCCTTTGCCAAGGCATCTGCCTCTTCATTGCCCGGGATTCCCACGTGTGCAGGTATCCAGTGCAATGAGACGTCAGTGCCACTGGCGCGGAGGGCGTGGAGCTTCGTCACCAGGAGGGCCGCACTGAAGCCAGCCTTCTCCAGGAGGCACACAGCCTGGAGAGCTGCTCTCGAGTCGCTGGCCACTGCGACCGGTACCCCAGGAGGCTCAGCTGCCAGCAGGTCTGCGGCCAGGTGGAGGCCCACCATCTCAGCAGCGGTAGAGCTGGCCGAGAAGGGGAGACGGCAGGTCGATGCCCTGCCGAGCGCGGGGGCCACACAGGCTGCAGTGGCTGAGCCGCTGTCGGGGAGGACGGAGCCATCCGTGAAGACGAGCACTCTCCCCGCCAGCTCTTCCTCCAGCTTGGAGGTGGCCACCTGTAGGAGTACGCAGCTGGACGATTGGTGCTTGGTCTGTCCTTCAAGTGAGGTGGTGATGACCAGGGGCCTCTCGTGTGGCACGCTCCTGATGAGGCCTCGGTGTAGCTGCTCCAGACGTCTGAGCCGGGTTGGTAACAGCGTGATGAGTGGCAGGGCGTAGAGCAGCCTGGAGGTGGCGGCTGCAGAATGCAAACGCAGCGCCCAGGAATGCAAGCGTCCTCGCCCCCTCAAGAAGATGCGGCTCACGGCTTTCTGGACCCTCTGGACCTGGGCCACGGCAGCCTTTACAGCGGGAGTCCAGGTCAGCAGGTGATCAATCTGCAGTCCCAGGTACATGACTGTCCTCTGCCATGGTATCCTGGTGCCACCTATGCTGAGACAGGCAGCGCTCCGTCGGGTGGCCGAACGAGGGTGCACCAGGAGAGCCTTGGTCTTGACAGAGGATACCGTGAGGCCCACGAAAGCCAGGTAGCCCGCCGAGGCGTCCAGGGCCTCCTGGAGGCAGGTCCGGACTGCAGGGAGGCTGCGTCGTGGTCCGCTGGTTCACAGGGCGATGTCGTCCGCATACACTGAGCAGTGCATTGGGAAGCGCCGGCCCTTCGGGATGGATGAGGGCAGGCGTGCCAGGGCCACGTTGAAAAGGAAAAGACTCAACACAGATCCCTGAGGCACGCCTGCCGTGACCGGTTGCGGGGAGCTCTGTGCGGTGCCCACGCGCACTCGGAACGAGCGACCAGTCAGGAAGGCACGCACGAATTGCTCCATGCATCCCGACACTCCCAGTGCATCGAGGGCGTGCATCACCACCTGATGGGGCAGACCGTCGAAAGCACTCTGCACGTCCAGGAGGACCAGCAGGGCTGCCTCTCCTTCGCTCCTGGCCTGCTCCAGTGTGAATACGACGTCGCCGATGGAGTAAGCTGTGCAGCGGCGACTCCGGAAGCCAGTCTGCTGCTCCGGAAAGAGATCCAGCACCCTGGCTATCCACTGCAGGCGCACCAGGATCATGGTCTCCATGACCTTGCAGACTGCAGATGTAAGGGAGGCAGGCCTGTAGGACGATGAAGCTGTGGCTGGCTTTCGTGCCTTCAATATGGGCACGACTATGGCAGTGAGTCATGAATCCGGGAGCCGGCCATTGTTCCAGACAGCGTTGAGACAGTCCAGGAGCCGGAGCATCTGGAAAGTTATCCCGTCTGCTCCCGGGGCGCTTCGCCCGTCTGGAACGGTCGAGGGCCTTGGTCAGCTCATGGAGCTGGAAAGGCTCATTGCATAGAACCACCACGCACTCCATCGTCCAGTCCGGGTGGTGGGTGGTGTGCATTGGTGCAGCTCTCACCATGCTGACCGGATCAGGGGTCGGTGCTGGTGGCCAGGTGGCGAAGTGACTGGCCAGGAAGTTTGCCAGAGCTGTATCCGTCAGCCCCATAGATACACCAACGGCCAGCATGGGTTGTCGGATGCTTGGGCCCTGCTGGAGTGCTCGTAGCAGACGCCACGCCGTTGAGCTGCTTGTGGCGGAGGAGATGGAGCTGCAGACTCCCGCCTAGCTCTGCCGACGGCGCTGGTTTGCGTGACGTCTGCATACCGCGTCCAGCCTCCGGTAGGTGGTCCAGTCTCCCGGATCAGCCGTGCGGATAGCCCGGCGTTCTGCCCTCCTCCTTGAGGCCCGGAAAGTCAGCTGCCCGAAGTCAAGGACAGGACGGCCTGCTTGCACTCGCGACACTATGGTGGCGGCCGTGGCACAGTTATTTATGTGACTGAAGAAGTCACCATCTGCAGGATCGCCTGCGCAGTGCCTCCTGAAGTGGGCCCAGTTCACCGTGGAGCGATCTGAGGCGAGGGAAGCCTTCAGAGAGCGCGCAACCCCCCTTTCCTTCCCTTTCCCTCCCCGTAACATACCAATCGACCTTGATTGGTCCCGCAAGTCACGTGATCCGGCGCCGGCGCAGCTTCCCCGCACCTGCTGTTTCTTTCTTTCTTCCTTCCTTCCTTTCTTGTCCCTGGCTCATTCCCGCATATCCCTGGCTCATACGCGTATATCCAATGCGGGTATGCGCCACACGTGAGTTTTTGCGTGACAACAACGCCACCGAAACCTGTGAGCCAATACAGCTTCATTTGAAAAAAGAGACTACCCATAGAGATACATAGGGCTCCTTAGAAAATGCATGGGGAGGCTTATATTAGGGGTGGGCCAACTAAAATTTGGGGCTGAGTCAATTCAAATTTGGGTGTGGGCCAACTTAAATTTCGGTGTGGGGCTACTTGAGATTTTGGGATGGCCCAATGTTCAATTGAACGCTGCTGAGCGTCCTTCGAGTTAGGAACATCTCGCGGGCAAGTTATAGCCCGGTCAAACAATGCTTACGCTTTAGTAGACAATTTTCAGAATTTTTGTAGCTTTTTTGATACCCACTATACGTAAATCTAATGGCTCACCGGTTATATGTCCTACGCATTACATGGCCTGCCCAGCTGTATTTCTTTTTCTCTTGATGTCAGCTAGAATATGGGCTATCCCCGCTTGCTCTCGATCCACGCACCCTTTGTATCGGCGGTGTATGTTCAACCGCCATTCACCAGCCACGAAAACGGGCGAAAGAGTCAAATAATGCTATTAACTTTAAAAAGGGGGACAGTGCCACCCGAAGCGCGTATCACTGAAAGCGATAGCAAGATTTAGCGTAATTGCACTGAAGCGCCTAAAACTTATCTCAGAACACTTATGGTCGAAATATTGACGTGACACAGCACGTGAAGCTGCTGCTCCGGCGCAGCAGAAACAGTACCTTGACAGGCGTCTCACAGCACTGGCGTGATGGAGCGCAGCCCCCGGCGTTGCGGGCATCGCACCTCAATGGTGTACGAGAACGAAGGAAAGCTGTCAGCGTTTGCAGCTTGAAGTGTGTCCGTTCCGCTTATACTATTGCGTACGCACCACGCGCAGTGGTATATGCACACAGCTGCACAGACGCAACGCTATATTGTTCGTACGCACAATGTTCATGTCAGCAGCGGAAGGCAGTCGATCAGTGATGAAATTTGGGCTTATTGGTACGTCATCGTGAAGGCTTTTCGGTGAAGCGCTACTAACACGTGGACGCAGAGGAAGACAGACACACACATACAGCTGTCTTGGTGTTCCTCTGCGTCCGTGCACGTGTTGCGCCATATACGCCGAGGAGCGGTAGGATGGTGCCCTGGCTCCGTTTAGAGCCTATTGAGCGGAGCGTGCACCCGCTTGGCTTCATCGCTTTTGCAGGAAAATGTGCTGCGCGTCTCTCGCGTTTCTCTGGAGATCTTCATAACCCTACCACGGCCGGAATGGAGGCGAGCGCGCTTCAGTCCGGCCGTGACCTTATACGCGGGGGCTGCGCTTGCACCGTTGATACGGTGGCGGCGGCTATCGCAATCAACAGCTTTAAAATAAATTCTCCGTTCACTAGAGGAAAGCACAAAGCAAATATAAGAAACAACAGATAGAGCACACGCATGCCGCGGAAGCGTCAGCTTTGGAAACGAAACGCGGCCTGGCCCACGTGCGACTCGACTCGTATGGTCGCCACAGAGTGAGTGGGATAGCCTGGAATGCTTCGAACGTTATCCAACCGGCAGCTCTCCAGATCGCTCAGTCAAGACGGTGTCAATCTCGAGCATCGGAAGGAGGAGATGACGCGGCCACGTAAACGCCAGACGAACCCCCTCCCTCCCTTTCGTGTGGAGGCCCTACAGACATGTGACCCTCGGCGTTATCGAGTCCGGCAGTGTACGCGTGGGTCAAAACAACGTCCTCAGGACCGGCCGGAGTCGAGGACTCGACAAGCCTCCTCTTGCGTGCGCGTGTGTGACCGCGCAGTTGCGCACCGGCAGTTGGCACAGTGAGCCCTCTCGTCGCATGAGGTGCCAGAGACGAGCGCTGAAACAAATGTTCGCGACCGCGCCGAATGCGCGGCGAATGCAAACGCACAAACGGTTATCGCGGGCAAACACACCAGTTCGGATACAAATTTGGATCCTCAGTGAGTGGCCCGTGAAGGCTGTTGTCAAGCACTAGAGAGGCGTGTACAGAGAAGGAAAAAAGAAAGAAAAAACAGCGTGTGCTGGTGTATTGTATGCTTGTCATTCCACCGGTACTTACTCAATATACACTCGCGAGGCAAAGCTGTGATACAGGTGAACAAAAGGAGCAACGCGTGATAAAAGTGAGGCTTCGGTTAAAACGAGGTGCTGGGTCAACACACTCGAATAGCGATGGACCTTTGCCGGTTAAAGCCGTGAAAATGAAAGTGAAAAACTATGTTAGATTTACTGCTTCCAAGCCTGGGAAGTTAAACGACGTGTCAGCGTGGGCCTGGCCTTTAGCTGAGAGATAGTGCATGCGTGCGTGCGTGCGTGCGTGTGTGCGTGTGTGTGTGTGTGTGTGTGTGTGTGTGTGTGTGTGTGTGTGTGTGTGTGTGTGTGTGTGTGTGTGTGTGTGTGTGTGTGTGTGTGTGTGTGTGTGTGTGTGTGTGTGTGTGCGTGTGTGCGTGTGTGTGTGTGCGTGCGTGCGTGCACGCGCCGCGCGTGTGTGTTGCGCGCGATCACAACATCGGTTGGGGCCGCATCGTAAACTCCTTCACCTTCCAGGAGCGTGGCTAGCCCTGAAATGTAGTCGTATATTTCTCGTACACCAAGCACAAAATCTGCTCCGCCATGCACCCGGCAAGTACCCCGACTCCACGACAACACGGCTCCCTGGCATTTTCCCCTTTCCCGCGTAGCGTACATCCGCGTTCCTTCCTCCGCCTCTGCGGCGACGCCAGCACAAGGCTCTCCTCGACACGTGCTCACCAGCTCGCACGCACGCAGAAGCGATCGCGCAGCCAAAAAACGAGGTTGTCTAGCGCGTCCTTAGCGAGCCCCCGGTACACAAACGACCGAGACAAACAGGGGCACGGCTTGGCAGAGGGCCGGAAAGGAATCGCCTCTCGTAGGCATTCGAGAAGAGAAACCCTCCCTCCTCTTCACTACCGCTCTCTCGATCTCGTCTCGGTCGACGCCACACCGAGATGAGACTCGCTCGCTGCGTCCCCCGGCAGGGCAGGGTCCAAAGACCAGCCACCGATGCCGGGAAAGACCCCCAGCACAGCCCTCACCCAAAGCTCTCCGTTTCATCCGCTGGCCCAATCGCGTAATCTGTGCGCGCTGTTCATTTGTTTGCTTGTTCGTTTTTGTTTGCATTCTTGCTTTCTTTCTGCTCCGTCTTCTTCAAATCTAGAAGGTACAATATTCATGCAGCGTCGCGGCAGCGCACGACAGCTAGCCCCTTTATCACATCGCTTAGATTGAATGCAATATCTGCGAGTGTTTGTAGGAAATAAACACGCCCTTGCCCGAGCACGCACGCGTGAAGGCAGCTAAGCCGTCGCACGTTGCTTGTGTTGAGCGCGTGCTTGATTACGTAATCACGTGATACGAATATACGCGGCACGAGGTCGACCGAAGGCCGAGAAAACTCCATGCACTGCGCGCATTCTACTTGACGGACGAGCATCGGAGCACGTGACTGAGCTGCCGATGCCTGCCAATTGTGTGCCTCCATGATACCTTATCAGGGCCAGCATTGTAGGCAACGAATCGTATCGTATCGCGTATCGTATCAATAGACGCAAGAACTTCATCACCCCAACCCCGCCTTATCAATACGTCCATCAACTCTCGATAGATTGCAGACGTCTCAGTAAGATTGGTTTTTTGTTTACTGTAAATTTAAATTGTAAATGTAAACTCTTTTGAAAATGTGTACCCACTTACCTCCGCAATGCCTTTGACCCAGAGGGTATTACTAATAAATATATTAAATTAATAATTAATTAATCAATCTATGTTACGACTTGTAAAAGGATTGGCGGATCCCCTGCATGGCATACGTAGGAGTCGCCGGCGATAAGCGAAGATTTCTTTGGAGTTTACTGAAATGTCTTCACTTCTTCCGAGACTTCAATGTAGCTTATATTAGCGCTTCTCACTTAATGCACGCTCTGGGGCGGCATTCTGTAAAAGTCTACCTAGTCCTAGTGGACTGTCCATTTCGGCTGTCGCTCATTGGCTGCTGCTTGACGTGCAGGAAGGTGCCAGCCAGTCTCCTTCCTGCACGTCAAGCAGCAGCCAATCAGCGACAGCCGAAATGAACAGTCCACTAGGTAGACTCTTACAGACTACCGCCCCTGGTCTCACCTTGTTTACATATCTTAGGTGTCTATGTTTGCGGCGCCCTTGGCGGTGACCTTGGAGAAAGTGCGCCGTGACGAAAAATGGCCGACGCCGCTTAGAGTAAGAACACTTAGAAGAGTGTGGGTGTAGGCCAGTGGTGATTCATGATTTGGGAAGTTACCGCAAGAAAACACGATACGAAAAAAGAAAAAGAAAACAAGAAGCGGTGTTGTCTCTTCTTTCTTCGTCTCGTGTGTTTTTTTTTTTTTTTTTTTTTTAGGTAACTTCCCAAATGAAGTAAGAACACGTCCAAAGATGCACGGATTGACGTCACATTTCCCAGGTAGATTCCTGTAAACAAAGTAAATTAGTGCCTTCGAAAAGGAAATTTCGTAAATTTCGGTCTGCGTGGGAATCGAACTCGCGCCTCCGCGGTGCGAGACGAGCACGCTTCCCTGAAGCTACGGCTGCTATTTTTTTTTCCTTTATTGCATGGAATTATTCGTAGTTTTATGCAAAATTAGTTCCGTTACATTTATACACACATGAAAAACAAATGCACACATGCTAGGCAGTCCAATGAAAGTTCAAAAATTGGGCAAACAAACACAAGCGTCCAGATACGAAATCCACTCAGGAACGGGATCAAAGGTTGCAACCACACTATACGCACTTGAGCAGCCACTTCTCGAAAGACAGACCATGTCGAGCGAGGTGGCTCGGCATGTCTGTCGATCATTCGACTTCTCCATAATGAATACAGTCCTAATAACACAAACAAATCATATGGTGTATTACTGGTTGTCTTTTTGAAAGGAAGGAACCGGATACCGTAAGATGTGAGGGGAAATTCTTTTAACTAAGAAGCTGTTCTAGCTAACCGTAAAAAGTGGCGCCTGCTGTCGCAAAACCTCGCCGTGCTATGACGTCACTGCGTTACCTAGCAACCACCTCGCGGAGCGGCGTGTGCCTCGCCTCCTCTCCGTGTCGTGCACATGTTGCCTTGACATGGGACGTTAAGGTGGCGGTCCCACTCCGGCGGCACGAGCCCCCCCCCCCCATTTTCAGTACTTTTGGCGCGACCGTGGCGGCTCTTCTACTTAGGATATAAAGTTGGCGTATATACCATAAAAAAGCTTAATTCTTGTAGATTACAACTATATATCATATAAAGAAATATAATTAATGTGATTTAGAAATAAATGTTCAAGAACAAGCATGAGATACATGGCTCTTGCGAACTGTGTCTCAGTTGTGACCATATTTAGAAGAAACTACCGCATTTACTGCATTGCGGCTTGCTCTGTAGCTTTAGGACATATTTATATATTTCCTAGACGCAGCAAAACAATGTTGCATTTTTTACTGTTTGGATGATTTTCTTTTGAATATTGACAAAATATCGCAACTTCTGTTGTAAACAGCCCGGCAACTACACGCTCAAGGAAGCTAAATCTTGAATAACTTAGAGTTCAAGGAATTTCCATTTAGGATCGACGCAAAATTTCATTCATGTACCTTTATTAGTTTTCTTAATAATTCGACCGAAATTGAGCAATATTTAGAATTCTAGTCCTACTTTTGCCCATTTTTGCGGGAAGGTACTAAAGCTACGAAGCTGCGATTTAAAACTAATAAAGGTGCATATGAATGAAATATTGCGTCCTACATGAAATTCCTTGAACTCTAATTCCATAGAGTTCCATAAGGCCCATAGAGTTCAGGTACTGAAGTAGCACAAATATAGGTAGCCTTCTGCGCAGAGTTCCTTGGGAAGCACTGGCCTAGAGCTTTTTGTTCTGATAGTGGACGATTGTCCACTCTATTCAACACTGTGCACATCACTTGCCTCTAGGCACTATAGCGCGGGCAGACACAGATAAAGAGTGCAAGTGTCTCGTCCCAACTGCATGCGTCGCATGAACCGTGGCAACAGCCGAATGGGTGGCGAAGTGCTGGAGTCCTTCGCAAGGAACTTCAAAACTTGAGTAGCTCAACCCGCCGTGGTTGCTCAGTGGCTATGGTGTTGGGCTGCTGAGCGCGAGGTCGCGGGATCGAATCCCGGCCACGGCGGCCGCATTTCGATGGGGGCGAAATGCGAAAACACCCGTGTACTTAGATTTAGGTGCACGTTAAAGAACCCCAGGTGGTCCAAATTTCCGGAGTCCCCCACTTCGGCGTGCCTCATAATCAGATGGTGGTTTTGACACGTAAAACCCCATAATTTATTTTTTTTACTTGAGTAGCTCAGTATGACCACGCCAACTATGACTACACACTTTGGGATTCATGCGTTGTACACCAAGTGCTCCGAACACGAATGAAACTTGGCTTGATTATCAGGTGTGATAGACATATCGGTAGACATAGTCAAGCAACCAGTAAAACAATCGTCATGCGACAAAACTGCGCTTATCCGAGCGTTGGTGCTTCTGGCAGCAAAGGGTCTCTGTTCTGACAATCATCTATCACCCCGATGAGGCCATCCGAGCAACGGTTGTCGGCCTTGTTACTTGGAGTATTTGCTCTTCCCGACATAACCGGCGACCAAGCAGCGCTTGCAAGATATCCGAAGACCCGCATTGAGTCAGCATTTGTTCTTCTATACGCATAACGTCTACGTATGTTTACCGTAGAAAATAGCCTAAGTTGTAAAATTAACGCGATGAAAGCTGCGTGGGTGCACCACTGTCGAAACTAAGGGACGAGTGAATCACCAAACTGTCGTGAAAGTTTCTGTCCTGAGGAAAGTGTAAAAGCAACTTTCCACGTCCTTGTTAGCGTTTATTTGCTATACTCGGCAGTGAGCACTGCAGATACAACGAATACATTTTTCGGCCGTCGAGTGCAGGCGTTGCTCTTATCGAGGGTGTCCCCCGAAGGTGCGTTCACTTGTGTCAAGGTCACGCAACAATGCAATCGCGAACGAGGAGAAAATTCGCGCATAAGCAAGAAAAAGACATGGCGTTCCAGTTGACAAAGCCTGTCTGCAGGAAACAGCACGTAGTAGCTTGTCCAGAAAGCACAAAAAGAAGAAAGGAACCTATGCCAACGACGTTAGATGGTTAAAGAGGTTTTCATCTCGAAGTTCCAAAAGGTGCTATAAAGTGAACAAGGGGCTACGGGCAATTTCTACAGCGTTTTCTTATAATATAGAGCGACGGACCTTCACCCGCAATTTTTCATTCGTCGCTTTGGAAGGACAGCTTCTAGTGCAGCGAACTACTTTGTGTGTCCGGGTGCTCGAGATACAGGGGACGATTTTATGTAGCGACTCACCTTCGTAGGTAATGTTCAAGGTTGTTGTTTTTTTTTTAACGCGATAGCGTTAAGAGCCTCGTGTCGCAGAAAATCAGGCGTCGGCGATGGTGTCGGCGTCGTTGTCCGGCCAAGCAAATCATCCCGAACCACGCCGACCACGCAGGCCTTAATTCCGCGTGGCGCAAAGGCACTGGTGAATTTCTCAAAGTAAAATGCGTAGAAAAAATCGTAAAGTACGACTTAACCACAACCTAGAGGCACAATAACGTCGGATTGTAATTGGAATATACGAGAAAACATAATTCTGTTACGCGGAAACTGACATTATCTTCAAGCCCTTTTCCAGCATTTCTACCATCCATACAGCGGCAAGCCCTATAGTCAGTTGTCCTTGCAAAAACGACATCCAGATGGCGCTCGCCTCCTCGGCAGCGGCGCGCCGAAGAGAAGGTGCAGAAAAAGGAACGCTGCAGTTGCCGGGAAGCCTGACAAACAGTCGGTGATTTTTTAATGCTATCACGTTCCTCTCTTAAAGGCGAAGCTTAAGCGTCCTCCAAACTTTTTCTCCCTACATTGTGTCTATTAGTTCTTTCGCGTGCCAAAGTGACCTTATTATTATCATTTCTTCATTTTCTTTTTAATTTGAAGCAAATTACTGTTATTTTTTGCATAGAAGTGAAATGAAGTAGCCGGAGGCGTACGGCTTCAAAGCTCTGCAGTTAGACCCCATTTAACCCTTCCTATACCTAAGAAGTTGGGGACTCGCATGTGGCTGATCGATGGCGGTTACGGAATGAGGGTTATCTCCGTGTCTCGTTAATTAACGCTTTTTCTGTTTTTCTACTCAGGGTTTGGGACCTAGGCCCATAGAACCGACCCCCCCCCCCCCCTTCATTCATCGCTGCTATTATGATTTGCTACTGGAGATACAAATCAAATCTGATAAGAAGATATAACTCTTTCAAAACTCTGTACTCATTCTAGCGGTGAAACAACGACTGGTCATTAGCTCGAATATACAAATACCATACTTGTTCGAATTTTGCGCCGTAATCGTGGCGGCGATGGCACCGCTGTTACGTCACCGACTATACGCTGTATTTTTACTAACCGCTGAAATGAAGAATGAAGTTAACAGTCGGACACGCAAGTTGCTCCAGAGCAGCAAGTTGCCAACGCTACCTTTGTTATTAAAATGTATATAACACTACAAAGAAACGAGCTCCGTTACTCCTACCACGAATGTATACTTAGTCCTGTACCGGCAGTCGCTCTGCGGCGTTTACCTAATAAGCGCTGGCCAGCCGTGGATACGCCAGAGCAGCTCAAAAAGACGCACCGGGAGAAAAAAGAAGGACGCGCACTTTGCACTTGTTTTCCATCGGGGAGAGCCCATGCACCGGCGGTCGACGCGCCTTATAAAACGTCGCCGCGGCCGCGGCCGCAGAGATATAGAGGGGTGGGGGGGCGCGGGTCTTATCGTAAGCGAGTTCCGTGTGGTGACACGAGTCACTCGCTCTTGAGCCCTTATCGTGCCCTTATCTGGCGCGGCTCATTTGCTTTGAGGAAGCGCGCCCGGCTGCTTCGACATGGATGGCATCCCGAGCAGGATTCAGGTGCGCTATCATCGACTTGAGTGTCCGCTTGACGGCCGCGAAGGGCCGCCCATCGCGCTATACCCCTATATATATATATATATATATATATATATATATATATATATATATATATATATATATATATATATATATAGGGTGCCATGCGCCGCGCTATGCATACGCGTAATAACGGCCATAACGAGAGGTTAAGCAAAATAGAAGGCCATCGCGCATGTGCGGTGCATACGTCTAAGATCCTCGAATTGGGAGCGGAAATCGAGTTGACTGGTTAATAGAGGACACTATACCAAGCAACACTTCATCAGTTTGTACTGGTAAAGTATTATTGCAAAACCCTGTTCTCATTTGTTTGGCTAAAGAAGAAAAGCATTGGTTAAGATACTGCAGAAAACGAACCAATATTTATTGATTTAATTTTATATTTTAATTTCGCGCCGCTCCGCACCGGTACGCCAACTGTGACGTTATGACATTTGCTTGCCTATTTGTAGCCCGCCGCTTTGGCGCACAAAATGTTTTCGCAACTTCCCATGTTAGATTTTTGGTTTCTTTAAGATTAATCCTTCTTTAGGGATTAACAATTGACGCTTCCAAAGTTTATGACGTCCCTGTAAACTGCATGATGCGAAAACTTCAGCGCATCGAACCCACCCATAATTCAATTTTGAGTCTTTTTTATGTCTAGCCAAGCCTTCTTTCACGACAACAGTGACATAATTTACCAGTACTGCCACTACCGCTCAACTAGAGATGACAAAGGCAGCAAGAGTGAAATGCGAAGTTTCAGGCGAAGCAAGCGTCGACAGTACGTACCAAATAGTCTAACCACCCGGGACCGCATCGGAGTCACGTGTTATTCACAGAGCACCTTCTGGCACATTCGTACGTCCGCAGTGTGATGTGACGAGATATTCGGTGTGCTGAAAATTTCCCACTGGCGTCTTTTCACGGCAGTGCACAATGAACCAAGTTCACAATGCACAATGAATGCACAATGAATGCACAATGCACAATGAACCAAGCGGAAGATGTGCGAAGGTAATTTCTTCGCCTTAATGACGACTAGTTCACTTGAATGGGAGCGAAGACAAGGCACAGGAGGCACAGATGGAAGCCCGACACCAGAGGGCCGGTGCTCTAGTGTCGAGCTGTGTGAGTAAAATGTAGGTGCGAATTATGTGCGAGCAAATACGGTATATAATTTCCACATTTCATGCCGATATTAGTCATTATAATTATGCTGGGCAGAGGCCACATAGACTGTATTCCCTGCTATCGACCGAAGCCAAATAATCAAACAAACGAAAAATCGTCCCTTTACACCCATAAGACACCCCTTAGAAAACACGTTTAATAATAAAAAGAAAATACACACCACATAATATTATTATAATCCGCCTAAAGCACAAAAAATGATTGAAAATGTATAAATGTGTTACGCGCGTAACGCATTCCACGCATGACCACTGTTCAAGCCCTAGGCGCAAGGCAAACTTCCAGAAAAAGTCATAACTGTGCTCACTGCTGCCCTCTGTTGAAGCGTGGTGCGGCTTCACGGCAATAAGAAACGCTATGCCATGAAGCCGCTAACACACAGCATTACCGGGTGCATTGCGGTGGAGCTGAACTCCACAAAGTCGCATATGATTTGGAATTGCATTTATTTGAATTTCTGCGGCCGGTAATTCGCCCATAACTCGGTATGTTATATGCGAACGCCACATTACAATATTTTAAATTGCCCTTGATGAGAGAAACTAGACAACGCAATTGCTTTTTTTTTTTTTTTCCTAATCGCACCAAGACGTCGATCCCTACACATCCACACATTAAACGCACGTGCTAGAACTTTCTGTGCGTTCGCGCTGACGTTTCGTAGAGGCAGCACCTCCAGACACTCAGCAGCGCATTTTCTTTTTCACTATTATGTTTAGATACAGTGCGTATAGCGGTGCGGATAGAAGAAAAAAAAAAAGGGGGGGGGGGGGGGACATAACGTTTGCACCTTCTGCCACAGTTACGGTGAAACAGGACCCGTGCAGTGTTTCGCCGTAATAGAGAAGCCTCTCTATTATAGAGACTTCGTTATCACGGCGACGCACGGCGACAGAGTTATCGTAGCATTGCTCTACTTAACACTCAAAACAGCATGACGAAGGTCACAAAGAGCTAGAATTGGCCAGATGATTATTTCTGTCTGCTATATCGTCCTTCCAATCGGTCTTGTCACGCCGGTGCTACTCATGGCGATGCGAAGCGTTCAATATCTCGAATAGATTAGACGTCCCGCCAAGGAGGAAAGACAAAAGCGACACACTAAGGAAAGTATGCTTGTCTTGTGTCACCCCCTTACACCCTTATAGAAAAGGGTGTTTAACTAATGCACACAAATGAAAGGGTTATTTCTTGAAATAGCACCCTTTCCCGCAATGAGTATTTTGCCGGAATGCACACATGCGCTTTCTTTTTACATCGATATCAGTTATTTTATCACTACCTTATTCTTTTGGATGTCCGCCAGAAGTAATCCCGAAGTGCTTTCCGAGACGCTTATAAAACATTAATGAAGATAAAGAGGAACACCGCCTGTATTCTATCTCGGTACTACAAATTATCAGTCTAAAGCGTAACTTCTCGGTCATTGTGCCGGTGCTAATGCAGAGATCAATAAAGCACCTACTGAGCGCGGTGGCGATCATAGCTCTTATGATAGACTCACGCCCATGCTATCCAGTTTATCAATAAACCAGCATCAATGTGAGACAATTTACGCCAAGCTTATCAGTAAGATAGGAGAGAGGAGGTCAAAATAGTTGTCTTTACAACACGGGGGCGCCACCTCCGCAATAAGTGATGCGTTCTTATCGCCGATCGGTAGTAGATTGCTCCGCACGCATCCGCCAATGTTTACTCCAACCGATTCTCCAAGAAACAGCACAAGGCTTACCACGCATAATATTGCACGCCACCGATGCTACACTAGTAACACGCGCCTGAAAAGCGATGAATGGCTGACGCGCTATGATTCGCTCACGCTTGTGAGCTGTTCTAGAAAACCCAACATCGTGCTGAAACAATTCAAACCAAGCCTGTGGTAAAAAGCTAAAAACAGGGTAGCAAATAAAAGAAAAAGCCCTGTCCGCGGGCCCTATCTCTCCACTTCACCACAGGAGATTCCATATACATGAAGTAGCAGGATGACAACCGTAGCCTACTGCGACAATATATGACGTGCTCGAACAATGACTTGGCGCAAACCGATGGGAAAGAAACCGGATACGTCTCTTTATTTGCTTGAAATGTTAAAGTGCCAGAGCACCCTTAAAACTTGTTAAGGCGTATGTTTCGCACACAACACCCTTTTAGCACCCTGAAAATAACAAGAGGGTGCACTAAAAGTGTTCTGCTAACATGTACACCCATTTTCGTAATTTTAAGAAAAAGTAAGGGTGCAGAAGGGTGTTTAGATATACAATCTACCCTCGAGGGTGTTATTTTTTTACGTGTGTATAGGAGAGAACATTAGGCCACGCAGCCAGCCTTGGCAAGCGAACTCCCTGAGAACCTATTCCCTTCGCCTTTTCCCTCGCAGTATCGGCCGAACACGTGATCTCTGAAACTCAGTATATTGGCCGGCAATGTTTAGTTAACGGCAGTTTTTTATAGATGCGCGCTTGCTCGACCAGAGAGCTTTTTTTATCGCGTTTGCTCGACCCTTCGCGCATACGTGAGGTGCGAAGAATAAATATGGGGTCGTTTGTGGGGGACTTTTGCTTCTCAAGATCTGCCTTTGCCTATAGGTACTACGGAAGAGTACACGCTTTGCTCCCTTTAACTGCCTCTAATGGGATCATAGCGACCGATACAGAGTCCGTTTTGCGGCAGTTTTTTGTCGTGAGTGGTTGGCCCGTCTCAATGGGGCACACGTAACATAATGTTTGCCGCTTCGCAGTGCGCCTTCGGCGCTCCGACTATTTTGCCAGTGTCACTACTGCCAGTGCCAGGGTACCTTCAACCTAAAAAGTGCAAGCAGAGTCGAAACTTTAATAATGCTGCAATATTTCAAAGAAAGACAAAGAGTAAGAAGCATGGGCGTCGTGTGCGGAATGCTTTTCGCGAGGTCACGAAGTCTATCGGGGAGTATTTATTCGCCATCGCGTAGTGCGCATAGTAGATCGGCTATATAGGGACAAACGGAGGAAAGCGCGTCCTCCTCTGTAGTACATAGGCCAAAGGCAGATTTCAAGAAGCATAAGTTCCTAAATTTCTTTCCAGCAAGTCACGCATGCAAGGGTCTAGAAAACGCGAGAAAGAATTGCTCTCGTCCGGAGCTCTGCCAGCAGAGCGGGAGCACTAAAACCTACCACGTGATCCTATGTGCCGATCACGTGTCAGGCCGATACGTTTGGCTTCAATCATGTTGCGCAATGCTCTCTCCGAATTCTTTACTTCCTCAATAGCTATTTCTAGTACCATCTAGAATGGCTACGCCAGCACGAAGGAAGGAAATAAACTATTTCCTTCTTCCATGTACACCGAGACCATGGAAGCCAGGACACTGCGAGTACACTATAGGCCTCTTCGATTTGTGGTACCGGAGTGCCAGGGGCGTAACCAGGAGGAGGGCAGGGGGCACACTGGACACAAGCATCACCCCCCCCCCCCCCCGAAATTTCTATCTATACCAGGATGCCACCTGCCCATTCCAACCCTAGCTCTCCACCCCCGAAAAAGATATCCTGGCTACGCTATTGCTGGCTGCCGAGGATTGCTCAAGAAGCTGCGTACGCCGACGCTCAATGGCTGAAAGCAGCAGCTCGGGTAGTCCTACAAATCGACAACACCCAGTGTTTTGGCTATGCCTTTGAGATCGGACTGCTTGCGGTGTTAGCGCGCACCGCTATAGGCCAGGGTTTGGCCGTAACACCGTTCGGCAGACGCTGCTGGGAAAGCTGATTACCTTAGGTCGAGCTCAGCGCGTTCTGCGTGACTGAATACAAGCGACGATATCGCAATGCACCAAAACCACGACACTCGAGGTTACCTGACGCCGCGCTGTGGCAGCAGCGGAAAGTCGCAATCTCGGAGACTATCCGAAACCTATGGTTACAATTTGGCCACTGCCAAATAACACTGTTTAGTTGTCCCTTTCTGCAGCACACCAAAAGTGACTCGATTATGCGAATTTCCAAGTACTCGTACCTCAAAAACTATTGGCATGATCCGAAATTCGCATGATGAGCACCAAAGTGAACACACTTGATAGTTTCCTATATATAGATCTATTTCTTCCCTCAAGGTCTTTAATGAGACCCTTCAGGAAACGAAAGAAATAAAATTTTTTTTTAGGCCGCATCTAACCCGCAAACCTCAGGGAGGGAGGCACGTACGGGCTCCCCCTGAAAGATTGGAGTAACGTGCACACGACGATGCCGGCATTGCAGTCAGCGCGAGCTCTAATGTAACTGGTATTGCTGCGAATGAGCTGGAAAGTTCCTGCTGGACACTGATGGAGCTTTGTTGAAGAAGAAATAGAAGCAGAAGAAACTGTATTGTAAAGGGGGAAAGGGTAACGGTACGTTATGGGTGGGGCCCCAAGTCCAGGACCCCCACTGGCTTCAGCTGCCCGCGTGACGTGACCCAGAAGTGCCTGTTGCACCTCCGGGTCAGTGCTGGCGAATTGTGCCTCCCACTGCTCCTTGCTATTTTCGACTTTTCTATCCAGAAAATTCTCTTAATTTTCGGGCTTTTTATCACACCCCATGAGATGTAAATATATCATAAATATACGCTGATGATGATGATTAGATGTGGTATAATGTTGGCGAGCCGCCGCACCACCAACAAGCGTTTACATAATTTTGAAAAGTATGAGCCACGCAAAGAGGACTCGAACGAGTTTTTAAAAGCCGCTTTTCCGCGAGAACTACATATGGCGAGATGCATATGCAGCAGTATCACGACGTCGACGGTCACGGCAGTGCGGCAAGGACATGACAAAAGCTTTGTCGGTTCGCTACCTGACCGGGAATGAAGGCTGACGTATGTAAATACGTACGAACATGCATGCCCTGTCTACCAAGCAAGGAAGCCACTTGTCTTGCTTCAGCCCCCAGTGAGCACCAAGCCCAGGAAAATCCTGACGACTCGAGCAACCGCAGAGGGGCGAAAGTAAAGGCAAGCCAAAAGGCGGCCTACGACCGAGCGCATCGACATGTTGAATTCCGAGTTTGAGACACGGACTTAAAGCGTAACCACGCGTTCAGTGACGCTATCACTGACTTCGGGGCAAATGCGTGGGACCATTCCAAGTTGCTCCAAGTTGCGAAGAAAATCTCGCGAGTCAACTACAAGCTGAGCAACCCTGTTCATGTTGGGGCCTGTTCATGATGGAAAGCTCAAGCAGTATTTCAAAAGGGAAATTTCTGCGTAGCCCGAGTTCCCGCGAGTACGAAATCATGCTTGTTGAGACGCGCTGCTAGGCTGAGCCAAGCGAGTATAAACAACACGCATCCCAAACAACAACTGAACTTTTATTCCTCCGAAGCTCACGAAGAAAAGTCACGTGGTTCGTCGTGCATGCGCTCTTGGCATTGCGCACGGAAGCGCCGTTTCGCGGCGCTACAATACTGCCCCCCTAGTGAATAGGTACACAATGAGCTGCGGTTCATAAGTTCATTCGCAACGGAGGTCTTGTGCGCCGTCCACTCCGTGTGAACCTTTCGACGACTGGTTGAGCCGGTTCAGTCTGTTCTGCTGGTAGTCCTTGTGGCTGTAGAACTCGAGATGATGCACGCACTTCACTGTTGCTGTCCACATGCGCTGGTTTTACGCGGTCAAGCGAAACCACGTCGTGACGGCCACCTCGGTCGATCGTGATGTGCTTTTCTCCTCGTTTCACCACCTTGGACGGCCCATCATACGGGGGCTGGAGTGGACGCTGTACGGCGTCGTGCCTTACAAACACGTGAGAGCAGGAGGAGAGATCACTGTGGACATGGACAAGCCGTGGTGCTGGCAGACGCGGGGGGACAGCGCGTAGCTTGCTCATAATGTCCCGCAGTCGCAGGGCGTAATCGTTGTTGGCCTGGGCGTTTGCGTTTTTACTGTCAGCGACAAACTCCCCCGGAAGGCGAAGTGTTGTGCCGCATACGAGCTCAGCCGAGCAGCAGCCAATGTCCGCTTTCAGAGCCGTCCTAATTCCCAATAAAACCAGGGGTAGCGCCTCTACCCAACTGTGACTTGAAGTTGCCGTCAGGATAGTCTTTAGCTGGCGATGGAACCTTTCCACCATACCGTTGCTGATGCGATTGTAGGCCGTTGTTCTGATGCGCACGATTCCTAGGAGTCGCGTGATGTTCCCGAATAGGGCAGACTCGAATTGCGTTCCGCGATCCGTTGTCACTGTTGATGGAACTCCGAATCGCGCTACCCAGTGGTAGATGAAAGCGCGGGCTACAGTATCGGCGGTCATATCTGGGATGGGGACGGCCTCCGGCCACCGCGTGAAGCGGTCGACGCAAGTTAGTAAGTAGTTTTGCCCTTGGCAATAAGGCAATGGTCCCACAAGGTACCAAATGCACATGGGAAAATCGAGTGTCCGGCTCGGGGAAGGATCCTAAGGGGGTCACCGTATGGCGCTGAACTTTGGAGCGCTGACATGATAGGCACTCCCGTGTCCAACGTCGGACATCCCGGTTTATTCCGGGCCACACGAACCTAGCTGTGCACAGCCGTTGAGTGGCTCGAATTCCCGGATGCGAGAGGCCGTGCAGCAATTCATAAATGTTGCGGCGAAGATCCGGGGGCACGAACGGTCTGGCCCTACCTGTGGACATGTCACAGCATACAGATCCTGTCGGTCCATCCACCCATTGCAGCTTCAAGGCGCTGGTTGTGGACTTCAGTAGGTGTTTCAACTCCCTGTCGCTGTGTTGAGCGGTCGTTAGTGCGGTGAAGTCAATGCTGCTTGGTAGGCTGATGGCGTTCACTGGGCTGCGCGAAAGAGCATCTGCCGCTGCATTGTCCTTCCCGCTGACATGGCGTATATCCGTCGTGAATTCTGCGATGTACGACATTTGGCGGAGCTCCCGTGCCACATGTGCACCCGTTTCCGAGTTGATCGCGCGCAATGCGTAAGTCAGCGGCTTGTGATCCGTGAGTACAAAAAATTCTCGCCCTTCTACATAGTGGCGGAAATGTCGTATGGCAGCGTATATGGCCAGGAGCTCCCTACTAAAGGTGCTGTACCGTCGTTCGGACGGGCTCAATTTTCTGGAGAAGAAAGAAATCGGTCGCCACCTTCCGCTCGACTTCTGCTGCAATACGGCTCCGATAGCTGCGTCGGAGGCGTCCACCATTACGCATTGCGGAACCCCGGGCTGTGGGTACGCGAGCAGAGCGGCATTTGCGAGAGCCTCTTTAATATGCAGGAACGCTTCAACGGCTTGGTCGTTCCACTGAATGGCGCTTGCATTAGTCCCCGATGCTGTTAGTAGGCTGTGCAGCGGATGAAGGATGTGGGCGCACTTCGGAACGAACCTACGGTAGAAGTTTACGAGTCCCAGGAACTCTCGGAGCTGGCGGATGGTTTTTGGCTGTGGAAGCCGTCGTACTGCTTCGACCTTGTCCTGATGTGGTTGCACTCCCGCGCTTGAAATGCTGTGGCCCAAAAATGGTAGCGACGGTACCCCGAACACGCACTTGGCCATATTGATAACGATCCCGTGCTCTGCCAGTCGCTGTAGTACGCAGCGTAGATGACCCTCGTGCTCTTCGGGCGTGCGGCTAGCAATCAGCAGGTCATCCAGGTAAACCTTGCAGAAGTCGAGGCCCCGGACAACGCCATCCGTGAACCGTTGAAAAGTTTGACCTGCATTCCGTAAGCCGCAAGGCATCCGTAGAAATTCGAACATTCCAAACGGCGTTGTTATTGCAGTCTTGGGAACATCCTCTGGTGCTACAGGTATCTGATGATATGCTCTCACCAGATCTATTTTTGAGAAGATGTTAGCGTCATGCAGGCAGGAGGTGAGGTCGTGGATGTGCGGCACTGGGTAACGGTCCGGAACAGTCACACGGCTTAGTGCCCTATAATCCCCACAAGGGCGCCAGTCGCCGCCTGTTGATTTGGGGACCATGTGAAGAGGCGACGCATATGGGCTGGACGAAGGGCGTACTATGTCGAGTTCCATCATATGCGAAAACACCTGTCGGGTTAGCCGTAGCTTCTCGGGTGAAAGACGCCGTGGCCGCGCGTAGGACCGGTGGTCATGTGATTTCTATGTGATGCTGAACATCGTGTTTCACTTCGGCGAATGCCTGTTGCTGTCGCGTCAGCTCTGGGAACCCTTGTACTATGGTGGTGAAGCGTGATTCTCCGGACGGACGGAGTAATGTCGGGCTGAGAGGAGGCCGCCAGCACGGCTTGCCTTGTACCAGTGCACGACATAAGGGGATCCTGAAGCCGTTTGTTCCGAACTTCAACCAGCAGACCGAAGTGTTGCAGAAAGTCAGCGCCCAATATGACGAACTTGACATCAGCGGCTATCAACACCCATTTGAACGTTCTGTTGAAACCGAAGTTCAGCGTGAGCGGACGATGTCCGTATGTTCGTATCACCATGTCATTGACGGCTTGGAGTGGCGACGTACTAGGGTTCTTCCTTTCGGCTTGTGACGCGGGTATCACACTCACCTCGGCGCCTGTATCGACTAAGAAACGAGCCCCGTTGTTGCGGTCGGTAACAAAAAATACCGAGTGACGGCTCGAAGGCAACGTAGAAAGAAGCACTGGTCGCCCTCAGTGCTTGCCGCTGTCGTTTCCCAAGCGCGCGCTGGGTGGAACGCAGTTACGCGCAGCATTTCCGAACCGCCGATGGTACCAGCATATATTTTCCTGCTGAGGTTGTGATAGCGACGTGTTTGGCTCGCTTAACTTTGGTGCATTCCTGCTTGTGCGCAAAGCTGATAACGTTTCGGTGAGTCGAGAAATATCTTCACGCATTTGCTAAAGTTCGTCCTGGGCATGTTGTGCTCGCACGGTAGCCAGTGATGTGGGCGTGGTGATCGCCATGAGCCGATCAGCAAGCTCGGCGACCGCAGGTAGGTCTTTCTGTTCTGACGCAGCGACAACCAAGCGGACACTTGACGGCAGCTTTTGCAAAAAGAGTTCTCGGAATAATGCTCCGTGTTGTTTCGCCGCGCAATAGTTGCATGTGCCGCAACAGCTGACTAGGAGTACGGTCGCCGAGGTCCGTGTCGTGAAGCAGTTGCTGTAGTCGCTGCGATTCGGGGGGGCGTGACACGGCGGATGAGGGTTTCTTTTAGCGTTGCGTATGCTTTTTCAGCAGGCGGGTCTAGTAAAAGATCCCGCATTTCACTGGACATGAGCGGCGGAAGACTGCTTACGACGTAGACGTAGTGGTACTTGGTAAGGTCTGCTGTGATGCGTCGTGCTGCGAACTGCCCTTCTACTTGAATAAATCAGAGTGAGGGGTCTGCGGTCCAAAAGGGGGGCAGCTTAATTACCGTCGACTGAAGACTGTCGGCGCAGCGTCCGTCGTGGACGTCGAAGTCATAGCGACGTTGATGCTCAACCCCGGTGGCTGCACCACTATTCCGGGTCACCAATGTTGAGACGCGCTGCTAGGCTGAGCCAAGCGAGTATAAACAACACGCATCCCAAACAACTGCTTTTATTCCTCCGAAGCTCACGAAGAAAAGTCACGTGGTTCCTCGTGCATGCGCTCTTGACATTGCGCACGGAAGCGCCGTTTCGCGGCGCTACATGCTCTAGCGAACAAGCCAGAAGTAATTATATAGTGGCAGACCAATGCCTGCCTCCGACCTGAGCCACAGAGTCACGAAGCCGTCAATTCGGGGAAGCCGCAGTAATCGGCGAACTCGTACGGGAAAGGCAAGCAGAAGAGCTGGCCGCCGACTGTGGGTCCTCCCCAAAAGGAAAACAAAACGGGAAAAGAGCACTCAAGCCAACTCAACTCCGTCTTGCCGCCCGCAACACCCACCAGCCAGCCAGACCGCCCTCAGCGGGCGACTAACAACGTCAGGAGAGAAACACCCGCTTACACAGTTCACAGTACTGAAGTGACACGACAAATACTAAGTCGATGTGGACTGTTAAAATACCATTCCAGAAACATCGCAGTGCTTATTTTGTGCCAAGACTTAGTTTACGAGAAAATTGTTTGACGAGTCCGTATACCTTTAGCGCAATCGCCCGCCTCCTAGCGCTGGGTGGTGACCTTGTATATGCCATCACCGCCCTTTACTGCTGTCAATGAGTAAAACGTTTTCTGTGCAAAACGCACATGCGCGGCCATGGAAAACCCGAACCAAGACAGAGCATTGGATTCGCCGCTGCAGCTGCTCTTGGTCACATGACGTGGGCCGTTCGGGAATGCTGATACACCTGGACGTGGCATTCATGACTACTTGCACTTTGTGGGAGTTTCGAGATCCAGCGAAACCAGAGCAGGACTGCGCGATAACGAAACTACCGAAACGCGAAAGCGCGGGAGACGCATAGTCAAACGAAAACGAAACCTTTCGACCGCCCGGGTTGTTGTCAAGGGTAACATCAATGAGCTCTTATCCCCCAAAAAAAGAGAACTGGACAAGTAGCATTTCGTTTTATAATGCAATACAATGATCTATTACAAATGGTTGACTACTAGCGACAGAATTAAAATGAGGAATGCCTTTGTCATTGGGATAGTACTTGATGTTCTGGGGGACTCTCTAATCGTGTCCTGTAGTACCTCAGTTTCTCGGTTGCTAAACCTCTGTTCGCGATAATATGGACGCCTTAGATGTTGTCGAGCACTAATCTATCACTTTAGCTGGACTTGATATGTACCTTTAGTGTCCCTTTATAATTCAATACAATGATCTATTCAGTAGAAGTGGTTGACTGCTAGTGACAGAATTAACTCCTATTCAAGCATACGTCGACCTACTCACGCACGATTACACTGACTCATACTCGCTATTCACATATTTTATTCTAGGAACCATACCCATTTCACAGGATTGAATTAGAGCGTCAGTGACGAAGGGCGAGCGGACACGATTATAAACGTGAAAGAGTGCAGTTAACGTGAATGCGAACTGAAGTCAGCGATGTTAATTTTGAGTGCATGTGGATATAAACGTGACTGTCTGCGAGAGTTAGTGGACACAAGTATGTAAGCGATTAAGTGCCGATGAGTGGGAGTCAATGCGAGTGCGAGCGTTATCGAATGGGTGATGGTGAGTGCGAATGGAAGAGAGTGAGTGTTGGTGAATATTAGTGGGCGCGAGTGTCAGTGCACTCGTGTGAGGGCGTTACATAGAGCCTGCAAAAATATGGGCGAGTAGGAGTATCGGCTTATGCTGCCGACCTATGCCTTCAGGCACCAGGTCCTCAGCAGGCTGGAAGACAACTATGGTAGGAAGCGTGTTGCATTTGTAGCATTATGACAAACCCACATAACCCTCGAGAGCAGAAGGCAAGAGGCAAGAATACAGATTCTATGGTAGGAATGGGGTTTAGCAGATGCACACTCCTAACTGCCCCCTGAAAGAAATCCACAATGTCCTTGACATTCCCTTCAATGTTGTCTTAAACCCCGCGCAGCAGAAAGCAGCAAGGTCTACTGTCTGTATCATGACTTCATGATAATGCTGATGATGCCAAGTCGGCATTTGAAGACAACTTTAGTAATAAATTAAGACATCTTATGTTTCCCAATCTACATGCTAAATGTCAGCCTTTTATGTGTGAGAAGGCAGCACAATGCACTTACTTTTCACATCAATCATGCAGGTCTCCCACAGCTACTGCAGCATTTTATGGTGATGCGTCTAAGTACCTGCCTCCCAGCAATTCACGTTGAAAACTACAACAATAGTGTAACCACTTATAAAGTGACAGCAAGTTCGTTTGCATTTACAAATGTGCTAGCGTTGGTGAACTACAAGTGCAGGGGATGCATCATGTTGATAACATATGGGGTTTACTGCTGCAAGGGCCAAGGACAGCCAAAGAGCACCAAGAAATGGTATGAAGCAGTCCATGAAGTGCTAAATGACAAATGGTAAATGTAACGTGGCTAAATGTAGAGGCCTAAAACCATTCGCTGTAAAGGGAATGCATGAACGAAAAGCTCTAGAGGTGGCAGTATAAAGTTCCAATGCCGACATGATGAGGAGCGCTGCCAGCGGCATTGCAGGATACTGCACCTCAATGGTACACAAGATGAGAGACTGGAAACTGTTGGAGATAATCAGCACTGAGTGAAATATTAGATAATGTTAGCTTGACGTTTACTGCCAATCCCGCCCAGACCAGTAAAACAGCAGCTCAGGAGGAGCACTAGTGTGCTTATAGTGTGTGTGTGCACGCAACATGCATGCCAGCAGCAAAAGGTAGAACGCTGCCCTTGCCACTGAGGCAATCGAGCATAGCATTGACAGTGCATCTACTTCGATTTGTCGTTTTTGCAGCCAATGCATTACATGTCTCTGGAGACCCTCGCTCTAACCCTCCGTGTGCGTGCCACACATCCACTGTTGAGCAGGAATGCAAGACAATGATGGTGAGGCAAAGGTGCCTCGAGCATCCATACAATTGCTATCACAATGATAATATATATAGACATTTGCAAGAGTGTATAGGTTCATAATTAAATGATCTTTTAAACTAACAAGCCTACTGTTAGAAGTCAATTCTGTTGGTGTCGATAGTTCTCTATAGAACAAAACAGTAGCAGAGTTGTCAGTCCTGGCTTTTGTTTGTTAAACCAAAGAAGGAACTCCGGAAAGAAATGGGTGAAGAATTTTTTATACACGAGGCAAATAATACTTAAATGCACCAGCTGTGCGTCTTAGGTGTTGCTAAGAAACAAGTCCAAAACAAGAGAGTGGTTCACAAGACGATGGAGGCTTAAAGTGAATAACAGTGGTACAACAAGAAATGTTGCAGGAGCCAACATTCTGACAATGGAACTTGTTCCTGGGTCTCATGAAGAGAAGTTCTTGTCGAAATGTTGTCTTTGGCAACATTTCTTATTCTACCAGTGTTAAAGGGCAATGACAACAAATTTTCGAGTTTGAATTATGCATTGCATTTTAAATGTACACGTCCCACTGCGAGCTGGCAAAATTTAAGTGCATTTGATGCAGTAGCAAATTTGTAACAGATTTTTGCGAGAGTCAAGTAAAATTGGAGGCACAATTCAATGGCGATGACCTTGCTGTGACCTATGTGATCTCGAACTGTTTCAAAGCAGTTGACACAGCAGTGGCCCCTCATTTCCAGACGTCCCACAGCCGAGCCAAAGGAGGGTCACTGTCGGTGGGAGAGGTTTGCGAGGTGGCATGCATGAGTTCCTATTTATATGGTGTTTATAAGCAATAAACATCTAGTCATAAGTCAACACTCGTGTTTTGTCTTTCTTCTTTGTCCCTGTTTATTCGTTCACTGTGTAAGTACAAATGCAGAGGCTTAAAGGCAGCGATTTCAAATTGAAATTTTGAGTTAAAATATACGCCGAGAGCCCATTTTTTTTTTGTGTATATATGACAGTTTCACTCGAAAGGCGAAGCACTGATTGCCATAGAAAATTATTAGACAGCTATACACAGTAAGGTTAGTAGTTTTATCAGGTGTCCAAACTGCAGTAAACATTTGCTTACTAACTAAATTAACAAGCAAGGTGTCACGTGTGCACAGGCAAACATGAACACATCACTGTGCACACGTGACACATCACACTCGATGAACATGGACACTTGCTGTCAGAACGCTGACTTGGTGGAGAGTGGCAGCAGTGGCGAGTGAATTCCCCTTCATGCTGCCTCTCGCTTCAATGTGAACTGGCACATGAGAACACAACGCACACGAAGCCATCGGTGATTTCAGGTCGGCTAGCCTTCGAGCCCACCGCAGATTATGTCCAAGATAAGACATGTGCGGCTGTGCTCAGCAGCGCCATGCGTGGCCGGAGTAAAAGCGGAGACGTATGCTACCCTGCCCGCCCCCCCTCACACCCCCTTTGCGTGCGCAGAGTCGGCATGCATTTTCCCCACCTTCCTCCCTTGCACGCACGAGAAGACGCTGCTGCACCAAGCCACCACCCCGTCTTATCTCACCATGGCATGCTTTCCCTCACACCTACAGCACATAAAGCGTGGCCGTGATTTTAATGCACCTGAACTTTATATGGAACCTCATGGCGATGGTGGAAATTCGCCTAGAGTGTTCACATAACAGCTGTCGCAATATTAAACTGAGAACAGTTAGATGACCGTGTCATGGCCCCTTTTATTATGATAAGGTGGCATATCTTACAAGGTATTTGTAGGCACATGTGTGCGCCCAAATTTTGCAATGTTTTGGGTGCTTGATGCACAGATTGTATAAAATATACGCTCGTATAATTTAACTGCTAGTTGGAAATTCTGTGCCCAATCTGTCATCTGTGTTTCTTTTCATGTTCATTTTTCTCACTGTTAAAAAACACTGCAAGCTTTTGTTTCCTATGGAAAACAGACGAGCAACTGATGGCAGCAATTATTATTTTTAGCAAAAAAGACACGTGTCCCAGAGTGCAGCAACCAAGCCTTGAGCAGCCAGGTTCACCGGCGATCTGCTTTGCCCACACCCCTTCGGCCGGCCAGCAGGTGCTTGGGCCTGAGGCTGGGGATGGTGCGGTCACCTTCTCCTTTCCTGGCCTTCCTGTTCATTGGCCGTTGAGCCTTCTTGTTCAGCTTCTTCACCTTTGTCCTCATCTGCATGCACAACATCACAGCAATGACGACAGGAAGGCACCCACAAAGACAACTAATACACCAGCCCACCTGATCAACCTTATGCGAAATGGCCCCAGAATTATGCAATTACACAATTACAGAATTCTAAATTACACATCGAACTGACGCTGCGTGGCCAAATTTCCCTTCGATTCTACAAAACTTTCATCTTGAACGCAGCAGTGAACTACCGCCGGCTTCCATCACCCATCTCAAGGCGAGACACCATGCACCAAACAGGAATAAACAATGATGAAGAGGTAACGAAAATGAACGGCAGTTCCGTCTTACAGGCACATCCTGTAAACTAAGAAGCGATGGCGATCGCTGCAATACTTGCATGCTTCGTGTTGCCAGAATAAAATTTACATTTCCAAATGACCACTATTCTGGGTGTTTTACAGTGGAACCCCAATTATACAACTTTCAGGGGACCACGCAAAATCGTCGTATAATCCGGGCGTCACATAATCGAAAAACTAAGAATATAGGCAGTGACGCTCAGTTTTGCCCCAAAAAATGGCTACAGACCACCTGAATAAGCCCGCGGCACGAACCTGCACTGCTCCAAGGAAGGTAGATTAAATTATAAAGAAATTACTGTACTTATGGATTGTAACGTGCATATCTTTCATAGTTTTCGTTGCTTGAACTCAACCCTCGCGTTACAGTCGAATAACAGCAAAATTGGCCATTTTAAAACAAATGCTCTAAATCCGGTGATTTCAAATGCTACGTTGGCAACCTGTAACTTCACGTCTAATCCAATCCATATACAAGTAAACCGAAGTCGAAACTTGTTTTTTATTGGAATCGACGCTGTTTTAGTTGTGCTAGTAACTGGTTACGATGCCACAATACCCTACGACCTTTTGCGGTTCGACTCCATAGATTTGCGTGGCGACGCAGCGCATTCGGTATGATGGCCACTTCGAGAGACGAGCAATTTTGATGGCCAAGGAGCTGGGAAAGTCTGCCGCGACTCGGTGTCTCGACATCGACGAGTCGATTTGCGGATGGCGGGACCAGCGGCAGGCCCTCTTTAAGTGCGATGTCAGTCAGAAAGGCTCTGTGCAACTCCAAGTGGCTTGGTACTGATGCCGAATGAAATGTTTGCGCGGTCTTTTAAGAAGTACTTAAATCTCGAACAAGCTCGACGGCACGGAAGACTACTTGATTCTCGGGCGATCACTTCTAGGAGATCGTTTCGGTTTCGCGAGACTCTGCTCGTCCCGACACTGAATCCCCTTCGAAGTATACGGCCGAAAGCGCTCTTGGCGCTGATAGCGTGCTTAGGACAGCGCCAGGAACACTTGGTGGGCAGACGCTTTCAGTGCCAAGTCACATGAAATTTCACGAATCTGAAACAATCTACAAAAGTGATCGCGCGAGAATAGCACCCAAGGAAAGCTTAGTCTCCTCTTCAGATGACCAAGATGAATGAACTAGTTTCCGAATTGCGATTCCTTGAATAAAGGTACCATTTCTTCTTCCATTGACCTCGCGCTACAAAGTCGCCCCTCGCGTTACAATCGTGTTCGCGTTACATTCGGGTAAATATGGCATTGCACACTCGTTATCAGCCAGCTGCAGTGTGCTCACACGCCAGCCTGCGTCTGCTTAGGGCTTTTTTCTTTATTTTTTTTCTCAGATGGTAGAGAGAGAGGTGTTGTACGAGGTGGGGTCGGCGTAAAATTGCATCGTATAATCGAGGATTTTAATACATTATTTCTATGGGCATTTTGCCGGGACCAAAGCAATCCGTCGTAAAATGCAGGTCGTCGCATGACCGGGGGACGTATAATCGAGGTTCCACTGTATTTAGAAGGTCCAAAATTTGCAAAAATTGCCTGTGGCAGATAGCACTATTCTAACCCTTGATCTAAGTTACTCAATGAGGCATCCATTAGTTCTACGAGAAATCAAAATGATTCATTAAACAACTAACATAATTACAATAATTTACTTTATAATTATTCTACAGGCAGATATTTATGTACATCTACGAATTATAGCCAGTGAGATTGCAAGGCGTATCCACTTGGAACAAATTCTCTCGACCGCACCAGTTTCGAGATATTAATTTTCAAAGTCTGACAAAATACATTGGTGTTCCAGTTACTTTGTGCTCCAATGCATAAAACAGTGTTTTCTTCAAACCTATATACCGGTAGTTCACAGTGTGTGTGTATGAACACATGACCACACAAACCTATAAACCAGTAGTTCAGCCTATGACCATGAATATCACTAATACAAGCCCATCGCAGCGCACCTTCTCCTTTTCATCAGTTATTTACTTCATAAAGTCACCTAGTACTAATATTTCAAACAACAGTAATTCAGACACAATTATTCAGACAGCTTCGCAGCACCACCACTCGCCCCATAAACGTAATGTGTAACGATTACCAAAATTTCAGATGCTTGAACTCTTCCTACATGACTGCATGCTATTTCTGCTACTAAGATGAACAGAAAGAGCAATGATTTTGTTTGGTACGGTGCCAACACCTCCTTGAAAACTAAAGTAGCAAAGCTTAGTATAGTCGCCAAGAGCGCACAAACCACAGGACAAACCAAGTCGCACCAAGACGCTCGGTTGTCCAGGCTGCATTTGTGTGCTTATCGTGTATGTCCCGCACATCCAGTGTCTCGTGGTCTCAAGATGTTGCATGGTCTCAAGCAATTTCTTTGGCCGCTGTTATGAGTTTATGCCACTCGGAATCTCTAGCAAGCAGCTTCAAATAACAGCAACTCCAGCCTGTGTTGATGCCGACAAGCATGGCTATACAGCAAGGGAAGTAACAGACAAGGGACGTTGCTATGATCCCTGTGATCATACGACTATCAGAGCGCGGCTGACCTCTGTTCAAGCTGCCAGGTGACAGAGATTTGGTGCATGCATTGCAGCAAATCGTGGTTCTTACAAATTAGCTTGTAAAACAGAGCTTTTCACGTTAGATTGTCGGCCTTCGTACAATTATATATATATATTTTTTGCTCTTGCTTTTAATGCGTTTTCGGTTGGTTTTCTTTGGTTTCTTTGACGCACGTTTTTTTTCCACTTGGCATGACTTGTTGCACTCTAATAGTGCATGCATTGACCATACTTTCGTCCATCTGTAGTGACAGCATAACAGTAGTCAAATTAGAGAGTGACTAGGTAGCATTTGAGCATGCAGCAACGTGTTGCCAAGCTTTATCAGCCACTCGTGTAATAACGGCTCTTATGTTCGGAAAGATCTGTTACTTTAAACTACTGATTATTAAAATAATTAGGTCGTCCCCAACAAGTCAGAATTATTGGTTGGCGACTTGTATTTAGACCCGTGCAATGACACTAGTCCGAATATTTAGCTTGCAAACTGAACGCATAAAACTTACCGTTGCGTCCCGGATGCCCGATTGGTCTCTTGGAGTCCTCGAGCTGCTGCGCACACGGCCTTCGCTGTCCTCCCGCTTCCTCTTCAAAGGTCGCGGCGTTCTCACTTCTGATGCAGCTCTCTTGAAGTGTGTCTAAAACAGCAAGGAAAAGGTTTCTCTCTTTATAACAAAGAGCTGTTTTTATTAGTAGGTTCCCTTCAAAACAAATGCAAAGGGACTTTTAAAATCCATCTGACGAGAACCTTGGCATTGCACTAAACTGAAGATAGCTTAATAAGTGCACCCAAAATGCACAGCTTATCAGGAAATTAGGATCCAAGGGAACCCTATCACGCCCAGTTCAAAATTTTATCACACACTGGTAGTCATAAAGGGTCACCCACTGAATCCTTTCCCGCAACAATTCTTTAGTTTGAGGGGCTGAGTAACAACAGATATACATTACAAGCAAATAAAATGCTGCGAGGACACAAGCTGTTCCACTCAGCAACCGGAACCCTCGTCCATCTCCCCTGAACAGTTTCTGAAAGCAGCAATCCTCCCCTCCAACCTCTCGTACAAGAGCAAAGGCTCCTTAAGGACTGCAGTGACAAGGCCCAGTCATATTAGCGGCAACGGCATCTTATAACGCTCTGCATGCAAGGAGCTGTAAAAATTTTGGCTGTTCTTGCAGTGTTCTCACTGTTCCACAGTACTATAACATTCTAAACATACAATCATGATTACTCGACCAATGCAGTACACTTCGGTTTTTGCAACCTCCATCTCTTGTGGCAGTTTATACTGCAAGGGGTCTACATCTCCACGCAAAATGGGATATTGATAAAAAAAAAAGGGAGGGGGGGGGGGAAAGGGCGCATGCATAAAAAATTGTGGTTTAGCAATGCAGTTTGTTGCTTCAACAATAACATTACAAATTAGAAAGATCACATCCAACACAGTTCCAAGGTAGATGACAAAGTAATCTTCACAAAATGCTTACCCGGCCCTTGTCAAGCTCCACACCAAGTTCAGACATTTCAGAGCGCAGTCTGCTCACACTGCGTTCCCTCTGGAATGGGAAAAGACATCTTTTGTAGGCACACTGTTTTCTAAAAATAATGACAAAAAGATAGCTTACCTTCTTCATTATTGGCCTTGAAACCTTGGGTTTTGTGGTGTTGTCAATCTTGGCATTAATTGCCAAAATAGCCTTCTTCTTTCGGATCCTGAAAAAGTGAGAACACAAGAATTCCAATGGTAGGTGAAATACCATGCTACGAAACAACTATGATGATCCCAGTGTAGAGGCAACCGAATACGAATTATTTCGTACCTAAGAGAGACTCTTAGCATACACAAAACCCCCAGTACAGGGTAGCCAACCGGAGGCAATCTCTGGTTAACCTCCCCATCTTTCCTTTGCTCTCTCTTTACCATACACAAACACCTTTGTACAGAAGCATTTCTGCACTACACAATTTATAAAATTTCAGATTAAAGTATCAGAAATGAGACCCGTGACCACGCATTCAGCATCACAGCACTGTAGCAATGGTACTGCTACTGCAAACACACAAGCTTGCAGCCATTTTCTCCACTCGGGACACTTACACTGCTAGGGCTGTATTGTTGGTCAATCACTTGTAGGGATGGCACTCTCACTTACCAATCATGTCAATGAGATGTCGTGCTGAACGTTCATGCAGAAGTGAAAGTATTCCCGAGGGTGCTCGACTGAAAGAGCTGCTTGGACACTTGGACTGTACTGTAGCTCCTTCCCGAACTGTCTTCCGAGATTTAGGACTTCACTTTCATCTTTCTTAAACTAGCATTTCCCTCCCGTATTGCACAGGGAACTTACATAATAATAAAGGATATTAATAAGAAGCTTTGTGTCCTCCTGACTACATTAAAAACATTATCATGAAGCAACACCTTGCAAGAAGTGACCTCATTAAAGAAACATGCGTAAAGTGTCTATCAAGCATTTAAAGGTACCATGTACTATTTGTGTATTTGTTGCAAAAGTTCACAGGTGGTCAATGTACTCGTGGCCAACTTGGCTATATGGCATTATTTCCAATCTAGCAATAACAAGTTGACCTAGCACCTTTAGTGACAAGTACCTCAGTTCCAGCCATCACAGAAATATAATCAAAGTGTATCTGATACAGAAAACAATAGAAAGGTACAAAAGGCAGCTTTATACTAAATTCCTTCATAGGAGCAGCTCAAAAAACATAATCAACAGTAAATTTCTTTACAACAGTCCAAGCAAACAATGAAATAGGTCACTGTGATGCAGCAAGAAACGAAGGTAAAAGAGAGAGAGAGAAAAAAAAAAACAGCATGGTGTGCTTACTGTCGAGCCAGGCTCCTGATTTCCTTCATCTCCTCATCTTCCTCACTCTCTGGGAAGTCGTAGAAGCCAGCCTGCTCTCGCAACTCTTCTTCCGCTTCAAGTTGCTTCAGTTTCTGCATATTGAACCACATATGACATCAATCAAGCACTGAGGTGCCATGTGATCATTTCGTGAGACAGAAACTTGGTAAGAGCAACACAAAGCAAACTAACACAACTCATGTTAACCCTCACAAGTATCATCATCAGCCTATATTTATGTCCACTTCAGGACGAACGCGTCTCCCTGTGATCTCCAATTACCCCTGTCTTGTGCTAACTCATTTCAACTTGCGCCTGCAAATTTCGTAAGTTCATCACTACACCTAGTTTTCTGCCGTCCTAGACTGCGCTTCCCTTCTCTTGGTATCCATTCTGTAACTCTAATGGTCCCCCGGTTATCCATCCTACGCATTACATGGCCTGCCCAACTCCACTTTTTCTGCTTAATGTCAACTAGAATAACGGATATCCCCGTTTGTTCTCCGATCCACATCGCTCTCTTCCTGTCTCTTAACGTTAGACCTAACATTTTTTGTTCCATTACTCTTTGTGAGGTCCTTAACTTGTTCTCGAGCTTGTCTGTTAGCCTCCAAGTTTCTGCCCCATATGTTAGCACCGGTAGAATGCAATGATTGTACACCTTTCTTTTCAACGACAGTGGTAATCTCCCAGTCAGGATTTGGCAATGCCTGCCGTATGCACTCCAACCCAATTTTATTCTTCTGGAAATTTCTCATGATCAGGGTCCCCTGTGAGTAATTGACCTAGGTAAACATACTCCCTTACAGACTCTAGAGGCTGACTGGCGATCCTGAATTCTTGTTCGCTTGCCAGGCTATTGGACATTATCTTTGTCTTCTGCATATTATTCTTCAACCCCACTCTTACACTTTCTCGGTTAGGGTCCTCAATCATTTGCTGTAATTCGTCCCCATTTTTGCTGAATAGGACAATGTCATCTGCAAACCGAAGGTTGCCGAGATATTTGCCGTTGATCCTCACTATGATCCTCCTTCCCAGTCTAAGAGCTTGACTACTTCTAAGCATGCAGCGAATAGCATTAGGGAGATTGTGTCTCCTTGCCTGACCCCTTTCTTGATAGGGAACTTTTTACTTTTCTTGTGGAGAACCAAGGTTGCTGTGCACTCCTTACAGATATTTGCTAATATATTCACGTATGCATCCTGTACTCCTTGGTTACGTAATGCCTCTACAACTGCTGGTACCTCTAATGAATCAAATGCTTTTTCATAATCTATGAAAGCCATATAGAGAGGTTGATTGTACTCCGCAGATTTCTCTATTACCTGGTTGATGACATGGATACGATTCATCGTAGAATATCCGTTCCCAGTGGTGCCACTGACGAACTGAGATTTGGAACAATTTTTGGAGCAGCAAAATCTTAATTTTGGAGCAGTTTGGAGCATCCAGATACAGATTTCGGAGCACTTTAGAGCTAATAAATGCCAGCTGCTGGACACGTCCTAAGCTATTTCAAACACTTAAAATTGGCAAGCATTAATTCAGAAAATATTTGTTTGCTGTAAAACAATGTTGCTCTGCCTTGAGAACATGAGATTCCCTTTAATTTAAATGAAGACAACAAACCTGTTCACTAAGTGTGCTGTAATTAGTTTATTCCAAGTTTAGTGAAGCTGCTCAGATGTTGCCTTTTACATCGTATGATTTTTTTCATTGACAGCTGACACTTTGTTATGTTTTCAGCAAGGCTCTAGCATCAGTCAGAAACACCTGGCCATACAATGTCATCAATGCTATTCTGAGCCAGGCCAGCCTTGATAAGCCCCTCGTAACGCTCAGTCATTGCTTCAGACGACACCAGGTACTTGTCAACTGTCTGTTTTTCCTCGTAAAGCTGAAGCCTCTGTTCAGCAACTGGCCGATTCACAACTGGCGTCGACCAATTATTTCGACACCAGCAATTCAAACAAGCTCGATTATTCGGACTACTTTGAAGCACCATCACTGGCCCATAAATTTTAAGTATAAGTACGACCAAAATTCCGGACACCTTAAGGCATTCTATATAATTCGGACTCTGCCTGCACGACTGCGTGCTAATTTGACCACCGAGTTGAGCGGAAATAATATTTTGGCATTGGTACGTCACTGGCATCGTCGCAGCATGGGGGTGCGACTGTTTTCACAACAAATCCATGCAGGGGCGGGCCTCACCTCGATGACGTATCACCATTTTCTTTTTTTTCCCTCTCTGTTTGGTGGCACGGTCAGTTGTGCCTTGGTGCCGGGCGCCGACGCGAAGCGGCGATCGTTGGGGTGTTGCGTAGCACAGTGTAGCAACACCCCAAATAAAAAAATACTGCTCCAGTCAGGCAGACTGCTACCTCCCTGATAGTGAGATTATATTTGGATCACCAAACAGTGATGCGTTTATTTAGGAATACCATCGATCCCTTAACAGCAGCCACAGTTATGCCTAGTCACCACCAGCCCAGCGCGTTCTCCGTTCCAACACCGTTAGAACGCCGCCAAACAGAGAGGAAGAAAAAAGAAAATGGTGATACGTCATCGAGGCGAGGCCCCGCCCCTGCACGGATTTGTTGTGAAAACAGTTGCACCCCAGCATGGTGGTCGGCCATGTTGCCGACACCTCCTGGAAACCGAAACTAGCGAAGCCTAGTTAACTCAGCACCGGCCGCGCCCAAACCGTTGGGCAAGCGAAACCCCACAAGCCATTTGGGAGTGCATTCGGGTTGGCTCCACGCGTGTTCATTGACTATACCCATTCCTTCTGTACCCATTCCTTCGTTCATCTGTACCCATTCCTTCTCGAAAACTGATAATGGCTTTCCCAAAAATAGTGCCTTCAAGTTTCTTAAACCAATCAGGGCGAGACTTTAAAGTATGTTACACAGGCCTAATAAAAATTGAGTCTCTCACAAAGGGCAATTATAGAGTGGTATACAATGCTAGCCAGGACCTCCAATTTTAAAATGCGGAATAAAACACACAATGCCCGCACTTCTAGCCTGTTGCCAACAAAGTGTTCGTAACAAGATGTTTCAAGTGCACTCGCAATAAGAAACGCATGCTTTATAGAGTTCCAAATGTTCTCGCACCTCGAATATTTCGGGATCGATGTAGTCGGCAATGTTGTGCCCTTCCCAAATCTCAGGAACGACATCATACTTCTCATCTTCAGGTAGGTCATACTTCTCTGGAAACAGAATAAAAGACATCAAGGGTGAGCAAATAACACTCACAAAGGCACAATGCATTGTTAAACAACCTGCCGTTACTTACTTTTCAGATCCAGTATATAGTCATCCCCAAGCTCAGCCTCAATCTCACGTTCCTAAAGAAACAGGGAGAGAAGAATGATCAACAATAAAGTGAAAAACAATATGTCAACAAATTCCAGAAGGTGATATCCATAATGTGCACGCAATAAAAGAACCAACAATGGGCGAAGAAGGTAAGCCACAACTTGGAGAGCCAATCTTCCAACAAAAAATTTCATTCTGGGCTTTTACGTGCCAAAACAACAATCTGATTATGAGGAACATCCCGAGTTGAGGACTCAGGATTAATTTTGACCACGTGGGTCCTAAGTGCACCCAACAAAGTACATGAGCAATTTTCCATTCTGCCCCCAAGCGGCTAGGATCGAACCCACGACCTTGAGCTCAGCAGAGCAACAGATCCACTGAGATACTGTGGTGGGCAACGTTTTGACATGGATTTTTGTCTTTGTTAGGGCTCTGATAAAGAAAAGTCAATGCCGGTCATCGTTATCAGGGCAAGTGAATGCTTGTCTTTGTTAAAGAAGTACCGACAAATACTTTTGAGGTCGCAGAAATCTACCGCATGCTTCTCACACATACAAGGATGACGCTTAGCAAGTATGAAGGCTTTGCAACAATTATGTACATTCATTTTATACTACTTAAGTTGGTTCCGAAATAATGGACCTGGGGGGAGGGGGGGGGGGGGTATTTTGTAAGAGTCCACCTAGTGTGGACTGACTGTCTGTGGCAGTCACCGGAGCTGTACCGGTGAGAAGGAGACTGGCGCCTCCTCGCTGGTACCCAGCTCAGTCAATCATCACTTCAGCAGCCGCCGAAATGAAAAGTTCACTAGGTGGACTTTTACAGAATACCTCCACCCCAAGGCCGCGGCGGCCACATTTTGATGGGGGTGAAATGCAAAAACACCTTTGTACCATGCATTTGGTGCCCATTAAAGAACCCCAGGTGGCCAAAATCAAACCGGAGTCCCTCACTCAGTGTGCCTCATAATTAGGGCTCCGTGTTTTCGGACAAATCCAAAAAAATCCGAAACACTCGCTAGTAAAATTTTTGACAATTCGGATTTATTCGATAAACTCCGATTTTAACGGCCAATATGGCCCTGTTCCGTTCTATATCGAAAGGGCATGTTCTAAACAGTCATTGATACATCGGCCGGTTTGGCCAATATAAACTTTACCTCACGTCAACAGTATCTCGTAGACCCCACCCATCGCACATACAACAAAGGGTTTGTTGCGCACGGAGCGAGAGACGTATATGACTGCTCAACGACTGTCGCAGACCTTCATAAATACTACGTTGCTGTCACTGAAAAGTGGAGACAGACAGTTGAGAGGAACCTTTTCGATGCACTCTAGTACACCGGTGAATCGCTTTGGTATAGTGTTCAAATTATGAATCTAAATGTGAAGCATGAGTTACCCCGTGCGTTCGAAACCTATGCGCTGATTTTTAAGTTAATGTTTCTTGAAACTGACGACATGAGCCTACTCATGATTTTGCGAACCGTCAGAGCTAATTAATCAGTAGCATTTTTGAACCCCTGTCAGTGCTTTTTCGCAGCGCGCTGAATCTTCTAGTGCAAACGTTGAAAGGGCATTTTCAAAGCTGAGAATCATCAATCAAAAGGAGCATGCTTCCATCAGTGACAGCAACCTCGTAAAGTATGATTGAGTCTATTACAACAAGCTTTAAGGTTGTAATACACACAAATGTAGGTGTTTTGTATTCAAGTATTTGTGCTTGTGTGTATAAGTGTTTGTGCATTCAAACCTTCCAGACAACAAAAATACACTTCGCGTGTTCTGATGATTTTGTGTTCAGATATCATTTCATCTAAGATTCTGGAGTATTGAGAATAATACAAAATTTAACTCCAAATTGCGGAGAATTGGAGATTTACGAGAAATAAACTCCGAAAACACGGAGCCCTACTCATAATCAAAACATAGTTTTGGCATGTAAAACGCTAGAATTTATTTTTAACTTAAGGGGGGACGCGGGTTCTAGAATGGTAAAAAAATGCCAAAAAATTGATTTTTGGAAAAACGCATTTTAGGAATGTTTGGGCCTTCAAGCAGCTGCCCTCAAATTATTAACCCTGAATTCGATCGGTAGATAGGAAAAAATCGGCTTTCAAAACGCCACGGGAGACGCGAAACGACCTGCGGCAGGCAAAATTTGTTCAAAGTTCCCGCGCGCGCCGCCGCGGGCGCAGCCGCCAACCGACCGCCGCCATCTTGGGCTTGTTTTGTAGCTGTTTTCTTTGCGAGCATTTTGCGCCAGCTCAAAATGGCGCCGCTCAAGCTGAACGACCGCTCTCGCCGCTTTTCCGAAGGGTGGTTCCGGGCCTCTGATTGGGCGGAGCGCGCGCGCGCAAGGCGAGCCCCCCGTCTCGCGCCTCCCATTGGCTGGCGCGCCCACCGAGACGGCCATTTTGCTTTTTTTTGTTTGTTTTGCGCGCGCCGCCGTATCTCCGTTGCTCCCGAGTTTCTCGCGGTCGTCTGCTACGCTTGTGTTCACGCGGCTCGCGCACCGTCTTTTCGTCTTGCGCTCGTCTGAAGATAACGTGTTAATCTTACGGAAAGAAACGAAAGCATCCATCGAACGCACGGCTGAAGATCGCGGACGAAGGCGCGCTACCCGAACGGCTGGAACCACTGCGTCCTAAGCGGCGCATCTAACGTGGCCGTTCATTCTACTGGGCGTATTCTACGGCCCATCTGATGTCATCGGATCGTCAGCCAGCGCATCGAGCGGCACCCAAGACTGTGTTGATATGGCATACTATTCAGCGCAAGACCGCGTTGATACGGCGTACTATTCAGCGCGTTGCGCGAACGGTCAGCACGAGCGGAACGGCCGGAACCACCTGTTGCGTCCGAAGCGGCCCATTAACGTCGCCGTTGATTCTACTGGGCATAGCTACGGCCCATCTGATGTCCTTGGATCGTCAGCCAGCGCGTCCAGCGGCATCCAAGACCGCGTTGAGTGGGCGAGTCGGCTGAGCGCCCGAGAAGTGCGGCGATCTTGAAGGAGTCTCTGGCATCATAGTGCGCAACGGACCAGAAATTCAAGTTGCTAGTCGCAAAAGCTTCGGAAGTCGCAAAATGAGCATCTAGACAGTAGCGATACCAAGGTTAGGCTTTCAAAACGGCACAAGCCAGCAAAGAACCCTGCATATACAGCCCTGGCATGCTGTACAGCGAAGTGTTGTTGTATGACAATAATCAATTTTGGTCATTCAATAAATATTCCATAAATGCGTGATTTTGACTTGAACATTGTGTAAGTTTATTTGTCTATGGAAAGGCTACTTTATTATACAAATTTTGTATTCATTTAGCTTGCAGGCCACTGGAACGGGCACATGAAGTGGTAAATGTAGTTTCTCATGCTGGTTTAGGGGCAGTACATGGCTTTATGACAAGCTTTTCCAAGTTTTCTGGCAGGGTACAGTCCCGTAACAATATATTAAGTATAGTCATTCTCGTGAATAGAGCTACAAAATGATGTCATTAATTTTGCTGTAGCTGGATTCTAGAAAAAGTTGCAACTGTCTAAACTTCAAATGCGTTTTTCTCAGTTCGATGTTTTTACACACCGCACTCAGCCTTACGGGGCTTTTTTCTATGATGTTGTGGAGTGACAATAACAAGTTTGGTATCAGTGTATTCGTAATAAAATGATCTAGGGGGTGATGCTATTTATGTTACTCTAGCATCATTTTATAAATTACAAACAAAAGTAACAATGGAGTGAAAATAAGAAAAATATATTCACAGTCAATGTTGGTCTCCTTTCTTACCTTTATAATGCTTTCAAACAAATAAAAATAGCATCACCCCCTAGAGCAAGTCTTTGGCATTAAAGTCATGCTCTTACTTTTTGTCTTTGACTAGGATAAATTGCCAAAAAGCCCCGTAAGAAGTACTCATGAAATTCATTTCCAGATTTTAATACTTTCTGAACTAGAGTAGCTATCAAAAAACTAATTATAGATTTGAAATCAGTGTGAAAAATTGATCCAAACAGTGAAGTTTAGTTAAGATAGAACCAAAACTAAAGAAAAAGTTTTTAGAACCCACGTCCCCCCTTAAATTTAGTGATGTGGACTCGAAATAGGAGTCCGGCAATGACAGCGACGATGTTTTGAGTCAGCCTGGGACATCCGCAGCTGTTCAATGGTGAGTTTCGTTTACGGCCTTGAGCGGTCTCCTTCCTCGTGCGCGCTTATTTGCCAATCTTTGTGCACGACCTGAGAGCTTCACTGATTATCTGCAGAGTGATTATCTGAATGTGCTGCCACCGGCAGCAAAGAAAATTCACTTCATGCCAAGAAGACCGGCCTGAACACATTGGCCCAGCACTATGGAGCAGCCCAAGACTGTTAAAAATGGTGTGGGATTCCTTTCAGCTCTTCTTCACTGCAGAGGTGATAAAGACCATGACAAATATGCTTGGATGCATATTCTGGAGTTGCCCAGCTACGCTAAGAGCGATGGGCCCTGGAAGGAGGTGGCTCCAGACGAACTGGTGAAGTTTCTTGGACTTTTCATCGGACCATTCTCAGAAAATGCCAAAAAGGCGAAGCTGCAAAATGTGTTATGAGGGCCACAAAGAGAAATGTTTTGTGCAAAAAATGCGGAGTGCACCTACGCTTCACAAAAGCCAGAAAATGCTTCACTGTATGGCACGAGTGAAAAGCAGTTCCTGGTCTTAGTTTTCTTTTTCTATCCAAAGAATGGCGGTGTACTGAGCATTTATTTTTTGAGAAACTATTCCTGGGTCATTTATCTCCGAAATTTATATTCTGAATTTCCTTTAAAGTTAATGGTTTTGTAGATACCATGTTTTTTTATAGTTGTTTTTATCAACTGGCAACAAAAATGGTGCTTTCTTATGTGTGTTTAAAATTTTAAGTGGTACCCAATAAATTTTTTTGCTTTGCAATGCATGTTTTTGGAAACAGCATTTCATTATTTACAATTTGCTATGCTGCAATGTGTGCTGGAATATTATTTGTAGTGGCAAAAAATTTTCTCTCTAGAACCTATAAAAAAACTACCATTTTCGTGGAGTAACAAAAAAGTTAAAGCCCTGACAAAGGCTTCGTTGAAATGTTGGCTCCTGAATTAAGCTCCCTTTGTTCTGTCACTGATGATCACTTAAAATGTCCACTTTCCTGTGGACCATTTGTCTTGTTCACATGCAAAGAAACAGAATGTCATACCAGTTTCTTTTTGGCCCCATCTGCCTCCATCTTCTTCTGAAGTGCACTTTCAGGTATGAAAGGTGGTCGCTCCTGAACATAAGGTATGCATTTTGAAGACAAAACATCAAGGAACAATTTCAGCAGGTCATGAAACATAAATAGCAAGTCCACATTCAATTAGTGTAAAAATGTAAACAACCACAATTCCCTTAACAAGGCATTACATTGTAAGGAGCACATTTACTTTCACACCTCAAAAACATCTTGCCAATGCTGCTGCCCCTTATCATGTACTAAAGAGGCCCCTGAAATGCCTTAGCTTCAAACCTGTGCAACACACTGGAATTGGCGCAATACTTTCAAGAAATGTACTCCTGAAGAAATTCTCAAAAAGGAACTATAATATGAATGAAGACGAAGTTGTTTACTCTCCCCATTTCGTCTACTCATCATTTCCTCTAAGCTGGGGCAACAATGACTGCAATCCTTTATTTTATCTGCAATCCTGCAATCCTTTATCCTTAATTTTTTTTTCCTACGGCGTGATTATGGTAACCCTTAAAGGCTGGCATCTGACAGATTCACATAGGCAACAGAATAACGGTGACAGGACAGGGCAGGACATGTTAACCACTTACTATGCGTGCACATCTGGAAGGATGTGCACGCATGTGCCCAATGGCTGGCAATTTTGGGCCATCATGGTTACTCTAACATAACTAAGTTGAATCCCCCTACAATGAAATTTCCGCCACAACGAAGATTTTCTGATTATCCGTCAGCTGCCCATGGAAAGTAATAAAAAAAAAAAGCCTCTTCATAACGAAGGTGTTTTATTCGGTATTTCTGCTTCAACGAACTTTTTGAGAACGAAACTGGGACTGAACTGAAATTGAAACTGCCGAGCAGTCAAACTAGAAGGTTCTTCCAAAGCTGTTTAGATCGTATGTCCGCTTAACGAGGTTTTCGCTATCGAAATCAAATCCAAATTACCAATTTTAACCCCTACAATCCATAGCCACGCGTGGTCGTCACACGCCTGCGCGAGACTGCACAGGATCGCCACAATCGCTGCCGTTTTCTCTGTGGTGTTTTGTCCGTTCGAAATGGTTATGCCAACGAATAAGCGTAAATTTGTCTCTCTTGAGAAGGCACAGATGATTGCCGAGACAGAAAGCGGAAGGAAAAAAAATTCACAGTTTCACCCGAAAGGCAAAGCATCGATTGCAATAGCAAATTAGTAGACAGCTCTACGAACTAAGGATAATAGTTTTATCGGCCGTATAAACTCGTAAACATTCGCGTACTAACTAAATTACCAAGCACTGTGTCACGCGCGCACAGGTAAAAATGAACACATCTCGCTCGATGACCGCGGAAACTCGCTGTCATAATGCTGGAGTGAGGAGGTGCGGCCGCAGCCGCGAGCAAATTGACCTTCGTGCCATCTCTCGCTTCAACGCGAACTAAATGTCGAAAGCACAGCGTATAGACTCTACCGACACTAGTTGCACTTTACCCACATCGCAGATCACTTTAAATATGAGGCCAGCACGGGCATGCACTTCGTGCATATCACGGATCGCTTTCAAGATACGGCGGCGCCCACGCCATAGGCAGCAGCCGCTGTTGTCAACACAATGCCAACATCTCGTCTGGGGAAAATGACAATCAGCAAGACACACTGAGTGTGACTCCGGCGACTGGTTTGAAAGTAGTGGATCCTTTTGACCTCATCTTAAAAGTTATCACAGCCCACGACAATGACATTGCGATGGCTCTTTTAACAAACTGTGAGACTCGCGTAATGCCTTTGCTTGCCATGAAGCGTAAGAAATCCAGGCTGACCGACTTATGAAAATAAAACTTTCGGTAAGCACAAGCTTGCCAAGTTTGCCGACTTTGCCATAAATATGCAATGAAATTGTGATAATTCAAACCACTTTGTTGTGACGCTGCATGTGCCGCAAAATGAGTGTTTCGCGATAGGCCGGGCACGCGCGTTGAGTTAGGCGTCGGCCGCCATGTACGAATAATGCTGTAACAGCAGCGCGAAATGCATTCTCTCGTGTAGTTGACACTTTATGACGTCTCAACCTTTGCCCCCACGCCACTGCGAAGATTTCCCAGACAATGGTTTCGATTTTGTTCATGGCTTTGCCATTTGGCATACGTATATACATATATACTAATTTCGCGTCAAAGAAGTTCTGCCACAACGAAATGTTTCGCGTGACCCGTGAATTTCGTTGTCGAGGGACTCGACTGAATAAATATCTGCTGATTTCTGCTAAAATTAAGCAGCACAAGATTGGAAGCCAAGATATATGTATAGTGAGCTGGTTCTAAATCCATATGGCAAACAATGTCATCATACTCTAAAGCCTTCTCTTGCCATGTGCATCCTCACCATAAAGATCTACAAGGTGATGTAACAATATTTTGGCAAAGCTGAGACACAAAACATCTGCAACCCTACCTTGCTGTCCCTGGGAGTGGGCATGGAGACGTGCAGACGGTTGAGGATGCCCTCAATCTTCTTGCCCTGCATCTTCACCTCCAATCGGTGGGCCATAAGCCGGTCACAGGCCTCATTGCGCACCTCGGCCACGCCCTCTTCAGTCACGGTGCTCATCTCCAACACGGGAATTGACTCCTCAGCCAACTTCGAGAACAGGGCCTGAAAGTATGGCGCCTCAAGTTCAATAACTTGGCAGGATGACTGCATTTTGCTCAATACGACTACAGTAATCCCACGTTATAACAAAACCCTTTCCCTCAAATTATCACTTTATTTGAAATGTCTTCCAGTCCCGACCCAAACGCCATGCAACCCCGTGAAATTCAACAATTTCACATTTTCACGTCACAATTTCAACGTCACATTAAACTGAAAGATCAAACAAATCATCATGCTGTGTCCCAATTTTCAATTGCAGTTATACATCAGCCAACTGAAGGCTGCAGTATGCTGCGACAAAGTCTGGATAATTGTGCACTAAAAACATCAAAATCCTCCCTCTCTTCATACGGGTACACAAGTCGAGCTTGAACGTTGCAATTTTGCAATTGCTGCCTAAATTTTGACTGAAACACTAAAGGAAAATACTTAAGCTAAGTTAGATCGATAGATTATTTGAATAGAAGTCTATCATAGATTTCTGCGTGCCAATCCAGTTTATCCTTGGTATATTGAACTCGAAGGGGATCGCAAAATAGTTCCACATGATATTTCGAAATATAAAATATACCTATCTGAAGCTTATCTGAGATCTCCACACGCCTCGGACAGTTTCCCAAAACAGTGAAAAGCGGGAACTTACTGATTTGCTTCTCCAAGCCCATGTCTATTGCACAAAAGCAGACTTATTTTCTTCGCCAACGTTGCAAAACACACTGCGGAACGGCGTTCACAAAGCTAACCCTAAATGTCTGCCTCACTCGGATGCAAAACCACAGTGCGCTCATGCACGTCAGAGTGTTTGTTACACATTTTTATTCAAGATATGATAGAAATGGTCGCCGCGCGGTAGCAAACTAGCCTGTTTGCTTCCAAACGCGCTGTGCCACCATCAGCACACTTGTACTGCAAATTGCACATGAACTTGTCTGGCCAAGTGCCCATTACAATATGCCATTTAAACAACCGATTGTCATACAGTACAGACCACTTATAACGTAACCGCTTATAGTGCAGGACCAGATATAGTACGGTCTTTTCAGACTCCCGTTAATTTTCCCATAGCACTCAATGTATACGCATACCGCTTACAGTGCAGCCGCGTGAGACGAAATACCGGCAGTGGTGCAACAGCCAAAATAGGATTTGGAGCAATTTTTGGAGCAGGAAAATCTTGCTTTTGGAGCAGGTTACGGGAAAAAAAAACAAAAAAAAACACCGTTTTGGAGCACTCTAAATCCCAAATTTGGAGGAGTTTCACAATTTATCCCGCATAATAAACACACCCCCCAACTTTCCATTGAATTTCTGGGAGAAAAAAAGTGCGTTCATTACACAAGTATATACGGTAATACACATTAGCAGCGTAGGCGAGGGCAGGGGCGCGATCGGAAATCGTTGTTTGGAGCGCGCGCTCAGTTTCACCGTGCACGGCTGACCAAGGCCGCGCCCAGCGAAATTGAACGCGCGCTCCGAACAACAACCTCGATCGCGCACCAGCAGTGCACTGCACGCAGCTTTTCCCGCCAAACACGTGGAAAGTACACATGCATTTCTTCGTGAGTGGTTCCCTTTCGTTTTTTTTTTCTTTTTTTTTTTCTGACGATGTCGCGACGTTCCAGCGGTAGTCGAAACATGCAGCGACTGCTTGACAATCTTTTAGCGTTTCGGCAGTGTACAGCGAAAATCGGCACCGTTTCATTACCGCGGTGCCTGTTGCCGCGTGGAACCGAACCCTTACTAGTTTTGTGCATTGCGTCGCCTACAAAGCTAACACCGTCAGTGCCGAGTGGCTTGCTGTACCGTACAAGCGAGTTTCCCGTGGAGTATTCGCAACCGCTCCGCTCGTGACCGCGTGCACAGATACGGCGAGGATCTTGTTGAGCCGACGCGGCAATGGCGAACTGCTTTCGTTACTGCAAGCAACGTGCACTCCGCGTCTCCGCGAGATTTTACTGCATATACAACACGCCGCACTGCAACCAGCAGCGAAAATATTCTTCGGCGCCCACCATCAAACACACCAACGCCTCGTCGGGGCACTTTGGATCTCGTCTGCGCTATTGGTACTGTAATGGCGTGTCAAGCTGCAAGTTGCCAACGCGGCCTTTATTTCCTGCTAAAACTACCGTACCCGAGAAATTTCGCGGCCGGTTGGGCGTTTTGGCGCAGCGTGGCGCTATTTCAGCATATATCGCAGTTTTGGCGCAGCGTGGCGCAAAAAATACGAAATTGTATCAAAATGGCACAATTGGCGCAGCTGTTGCACCTCTGTACCGGTTTATAATGCGGTTTCCGCGGTAAAATCTCGCCGACAAGGGCGGCAGCGAGCACACTTCTCAATGAGGTGCGCCCACCGATGGGAGAGGAGATCAACGAGGGCGATGCAGAGGAGGAGCATGAGACGTGGAGCATGAGTTTAAGGGTGATAAAATAGTCACCGTGCGCCTTCACGGAGAGCGAACGCACAGCAGAGAGCAAACGCGACTTCCATCGCACGAAGGGCCGTGGGGGTATGGGAGGGAGGGAGGGCGGGGGGCCATGCTGTGCTGCGGCATACAAATGCGTATCTTGCAACCGGGCGCAAGGGGAACTGGCGACGCAATCTCCCACATGAAAAGAGCAAAGCAGGAAGGCAGCGTGGGAGGGGATGGCTTCTACTCTGCCAACAAATGCGTTTGCGCCTGTGCCGGCTGTCAGTGTTGTCGCAGGCACGGCCCTTACCTTTGTATGCACTGTGCTTACACTGTTCAGTTTCCATTGAAACGATAGACCGCATGAACCTTCGCTCGCTGCTGCGGCCGCGTTTCCCCACGCCCACGTTTTGACAGTGGTTGACTGCGGTCATCGAGTCTATTCATGTTTGCTTGTGTGCGTTGACACGCTTGTTAATTCAGTTAGTAAGCGAATGTGTCAAGTTTATGCAGCCGATAAAACTACTACCCCTACTCCTTATAGCTGTCTAATAATTTGCTATTGCAATTAATGCTTCGCCTTTCGGGCGAAACAGACATTTTTTTAAAATTACTACTTTGCCTGCTTCATGCGAAGATCTTGGATACTTCAACATTAACCTTTCAACGTTCGTAAATTTAAACAGATGCAAAACTCCCAGTGGCACGCTTTGATTCTCGGATATGCACGGCTGCTTGGTCTACATGTTTTGCATACGTGCAGGGCTAGAAAATGGTTGTTTTGGTTATAGTGCAGTACCGCTTATAGTGTGGATATTCACGACTCCAGCGACTTACACGTCTACACTGTACATGGGCAACAAGCCAGGCAGACTGTTGTGTTGGGTTTCACAACTGACTGTTGCAACAAGTCATTTAGGATTCTCGACCGCCCTTAAAAAAGGTCTGCATGTGTCTTCTTCCATGTCGCTCAGCACGCCGACGCATTGCAGCCTGTAAATCACTTCGTTATTGGCCCTTCACCTCCGGCCCCCTACGTCAGTAACTGCCAACACTACACACACGCTGTTAGTTTCAAAAGTACGACTTTCAGCTTGCAGAAAATCACAGTCCATTCCCACTCACGTGTATCCATGTGAACACAAATAAAACGCGCTCAGCGCACACCAGCGAATCACACAGCAACGAGTATTGCGTGCCTAAAATGCCATTCACAGAAATCCTTTGTCTACAAGAATACAAATGCGGCGTTACAGCATCTCCAGTTCGGCATCCCATGCCTGGAGTAACTCAACCTAAAGATCGGATGTCATCAAAGCTGTCTTGTGGAATGCGTATCGGACGACCAGGAGGCCTTTTGCATTTTTTGAAGCAGAGTGGCGATCTGCTCTTGCCAATAACTAACGGCCACAGTGTTCAGGAACCATCCATATGTGCAGTGAGCAGAACTGAGAGTACCTTGCTCATTTTTCCTCCATGGCATGTACTGGACATCGAAATTCAATCTCTCGTTCGACAGCATCTGCCACAGCAGTGCCGTTTCAAATTTGTCAGCATTCAATATTTCCGACAATGTGAAAAGCAATCATGTCTCCGTTTGGAGAAGCACACTTGTGCGTGGCGTTCAATATACGCGTACAGTCGAGTCCCGCTACAACGAAATTGACGGGTCACGCGAAAAATTTCATCGTGATGGAACTTCGTTGACGCGAAATTGTATGTCGTACGTACGCCAAACGGAAAAGCCGCGAACGAAACCAAAACCATCGTCCAGAAAATCTTCACGATGGCGTGGGGCTGAGACGTACCGAAGGCAGTCGATAAGGTGTCAACTTCTCGAGAAAATGCACTTCACGCCGCTGTTACAGCATTTTTCTTACATTGCCGGCCGATCGCGAAACACCCACTTTGCGGCACATGCACCGTCCCAATGAAGCGGTTTGAATTATCACAATTTCACTGCATATTTACTACAATGTTGGCAAGCTTGGCTTACCGGAAGTTCTATTTCCAGAAGTCAGTCAGCCTGGATTTCTTACGCTTCACGGCAAGCAAAGACATTACGCGAGTCTCGCAGTCCTTTAGAAGAGCCATCGCAATGCCATTGCCGTGGGTTCTAATAACATTTCTGATGAGGTGAAAAGGATCCATTACTTTCAAAGCAGTCGCCGGAGTCAGTGTGTCTAGCGGATGGTCATTTTCCCTAGACGAGACGTTAGCATCTTGTTGACAAGAGCGGCGGCGGCGCGGCTACTCGAGCGCTACCTTGAGAGCAATCTGCGACGTGCACAAAGTGAGCGTCCATGCGGGCCTCACCTTCAAAGCGATCTGCGATGTGGGCAAAGTGTAACTAGTACCGGTAGAGTGTGCGTGCTGTGCTTTCGATGTTTAGTTCGCAGTGAACCGAGAGACGGCACGGAAGTCAATTCGCTCGCTGCTATTGTCGCGCCATCTCACTCCAGCGTGTTGACACAGACTTTCCACGGTCATCGAGCGAGATGTGTTCATGTTTACCTGTGCGCGCGTGACACTGTGCTCGGTAATTTAGTCAGCGAATGTTTAAAGTTCGTATAGCTACAGTATAGACCACTTATAATGTAACCGCTTATAGTGCAGGACCGGATATAGTGCGGTCTTTTCAGACTCCCGTTAATTTTTCCATAGCACTACATGTATACACGAATCGCTTATAGTGCAGTTGCGGGAAACGAAATACCGGTTACAGTGCGGCAGCCTGGGAGTACGGAAGTCAGCGGAGACGGCGAACGCTCCCCTCAAACGGGCGCCCCAAGGAGTGCTCAAGGAAGAAAGAGGGACGAAGTGGAAGAGAAGGGCAGGTGGTGCGAACGAACAGCCAGTGGGGCTGAAACCAGAATCTTGAGTGTTTCGTCCCTGTTTGTTTGCGCGCAAAAATTTAAGAATATGAATCTGTTCCAACTAGGCCGACTCGCAGTTATGCTTGAGTGCGAGTCGTGAAATATTACGGCGCGCACAGCAAGCGAGGGCCACGAAACTGCCAACGCCGACCAACGCTCACGTCACGGTAACGGCAGTAAACGAAACTTCAGGGAGCGGGGGGCGCCGGCAGGGCACGGCGAAGGGCGCACGCGGAGACCGTGGAATTGTGAGGGAAGAGGGCGGCAGGGAAGCAGATTCGCCTCAGCAACTTCGGTGGCTCCCCTCGCCCTCCCTCACTTTCGACTGTCACCGTGCGCGCCCGATGCCGTACAGGCGCCGCCGCTCCAACCGGCCTGGCGCCCGCTCCCTGAAGTTTCGTTTTCTGCCGTTATCGGGAAGCGGGCGTTTGCCGGCGTGGGCAGCTTCGTTGGCCGGCCTGGGACAGCGCCGCTGCTTCCCTCTGCACCGTAGCCGCAGCGTGCAAGGTCAACAAGTGACCAGAAAGTAGAGGAAACAAAGGAGAAAGAAGGGTTCACTGCCATTTTCTACGCGTGGCTACGGTAGCGTGGCTGAGACGTCGGCACGTACACGCAGCTTCCGGCGCAACGCAGAATCGGCGACCTTGCCATTTGAGAAAGGATGAAATTTCCGCCGCGTTTCTTTTTCTTGTTTTGTTCATGCGCGACATTGAGGGGTCTCTCCTAAACTTTTACACTATGGCGGTGCCGGAGCAATGCCGGTCAGAGGTGCCGTCGCGTGAAGTATATCGAATTAACGAGATTCGACTGTAAATTGAATGCAAACGTTCTAGCCGCATTCCTCGACTGTCGCATACGCGTGGTGGCTCGGTGCACATGTTTTGCATAGGTGCGGGCCTTGAAAATTGTTGCTTTGGTTATAGTGCGGTACCGCTTATAGTGTGGATATTCGCGACTCCGGCGACTTACGTTATAAGCGGTCTACACTGTATCTACTAAGCTGATATCGCAATCAATGCTTCGGCTTACGGGCGAAACTGCGATTTTTTTCTTTCCTCTTTCTGCCTCGGCGATGATATGTGCCTTCTCCTCGATAGAGTGAAATTTACGCTTCATCGTTGGCGTAGCCATTTCAACCAGACACAGACTACAGAAAACGGCAGCGATTGCAGTGATCCCCTGCAGTCTCGCACAGGCGCGTGATGACCACGCTATGGATTGCAGTCGCTTAAATTGGTACTTTGAATTTGATTTCGTTCGCGAAAACCTTGTTCAAGCAGACATAAAATCATTACAGCTTTGTGAGGGCCTTCTAATTTGGCTACTCGCCCCCCCCCCCCCCCCCCAGTTCGAATTTCAATTCATTTCTAGTTTCTAGGGATGGGCAAATATTCGGTATTGTCGAGTATTCTATATTCGTTATTCGCCTCGAATTCAGGTATTCGATATTTTTTAATTATTCGGCGCTCCCGAATAGGCAGCCAAAAGCCATGCACGGCCGGTACACATCTCGGAGGCTATGCTTCACGTCAGTGGCTGCCATACAACCATAAATCTCGAAGGCTATACGTTTTTGCATTAAAGAGCCAGAAATGTGCGACGCAAAAGAGGAGAAATGGCGCTAGCGTACAACTGAAACGAAGCGGCGGAGTCCGCATCGCCATAGTGATCAGCGAAAATCGTACGTGAATGACAGCAACGACAGAACACTTCGTGCCTATTTGCGCCTTTATTGTGCTTACCACCGCGCATAACAACGCGTTGGCCGCAGGATTTCATAGTCGCCATCCATGATCGCGCCGATAGCTGCCGCGGTTTCTTCTGCAGCGGCTGCGGCAAAAAGTTTCATTTTGACTCGATACGCATGTCGGCCGCGTGCCTAAAAAGCTGCGTAGTGGCCATCCATGATCGCATATATAGCGACTGCGATTTCGTCTGCAGTTGTTGCAGCGAACAGTAGTTCCGACTCGGTGCGTGCGTCGGCCGCGTGCTTTAAGGGACCCTGAAACGATTTTGTACAAACGCACCGAGTCGTTAGAGTAGGTCCTTCTGATCATTAATTGACGCATCTAAGTGCTCCGCATAAAGTGTGTAATTTATTATAAGGTTTTAAAAATGTACATAGCTACCGATTGCAGCACGCCAAGTGGCTGAGCTTTAGTGTACGGCCACACTAGCGGCAAAAACGCACGCAACAGCGCCTTGCCACGAAGTCCACCGTGGCAATCGCGTCTCGACGCGCGGCAGCGCGATATGATCTCGCGTGCTCTCGGAGCGCAGAATCACAGTGAGCGAAAAGGGTGCGATCAGACAGCGTCCAGAAATCCCTCGAGAGACGACTATCATCGATTGATAACCCGGCGGAGGTCCGGTTGCCATGGCTCCGTGACGTCACTCTCGTCGCTCTTGATTGGTTCTTCATCTCGCAGCACGCGGCACTTGCCGCAGAAATCGGATGTGCGCGCGGTAGTGCAAAGGGTCTCGCAAATGATGGCGCGCGCCGCGGCCGTGCTGCGAAGGAAGTCGCGAGGCCTTGATCGCCGCTGCGATACCCAATCAGTCAGGAGATAACGAGCATTGCAGCTTCCGCACTGCTTTTGTGCAAAGTAGCAAAAGGATTTGCTCATCCATTACACTAATAAAACATTGCTGACGTAGGAATCATTTGCTTATTCTTTTCTGGATACCCTGATAATTCGGCATTCGGTTAATTCACACATTTTTTTTTGGTCCCGTGAAATTCGAATTAGCTAGGTTTTACTGTAATATGTGATATATACTATTCTAACTATACGATTCGAAATTATTCGACCAAATCACTATTCGCCCATCCCTACCAGTTTCGTTCTCAAATAGTTCGTTGAAGCGGAAATACCGAATAAAACACCTTCGTTGGGAAGGGTCTTCTTTTTTTGTATTACTTTCTATGGGCAGCTGACGGGGAATCGGAAAATCTTCGTTGTGGCGCAAATTTCGTTGTAGGGGGATTCGACTGTAGTACATCGCTATACTTTTCCATGGGATTTTCGAAGGGATCTTGCAACTGCTTGATATAGACAATAATTTGAAATATCCGAGTTTGATATATCAGGGATCAACTGTGTATTACTTTGTTGAACAGAAACTTGCCAATGAACGTTCCGCTATTGCTCCTCAATTTTAATTGACAGCACCGAAACAAACGACTTGACGCAGTCTCCACGTGACCTCCCTCTCAGTGAATCAGACATTGCAGACATCACATGAAAGAAGTCAGAGTTCAAAATAGGTGGCGTCAATACCGATTATTTGTCCTTTTCTCATAAAGTCTCAGGTTTTCACTAAAAATGACGAATTCGTTATTAACGAAGCCTGATCTTTCAATGTAACTCGGCTTAATATTTTCTTTTGGTGTCCCTCTAAAGATGCTCATTCGCTACACATTAGTCACAAGGTTGCCATGGGATCATCTGAGAAGCATGAGAGGTGCACGTACCTTGCCTTCAGGGGAAAGGTCAGCAGGCCTGACGATGTCAATCTTGTTGACAACTACGAGGAACGGCTGGAAAGCAAGCAAAATAAGAGCTTAAATTGCGTATATGAACAAGGATGTAGATAAAGTCAAAACCAAAGAAACTTTAGAAGCTGTATTTACCTTATTTGCAAACAGTGGCTTGATGTTGAACAAAAGCTTCATCTGGAACAAAAGTGAAAGAGCACATTTTATAAGAGCATGACTCGACATTTAGCTGACCAGGTGCAGATGAAATATATGTAATGCAAGAAGCACTTTATCTAAACAGCAAAGAATACAAAATGCATAATTTATGATTTCCGTGAGATGACTCTCACACCTCATCAAATATGTGAGCAGTACTGAATGGAAATCTGCGTACAGGGGCCGTATTCTGTAACGCTTCGGTTTTCGAAGGATTCGGTTTGCGTGCAGCGATTGGTCGCCGCCTGGGTGATGCCATCGCCTCAGGGCGCGAACGCATTTTTTGATGACGTCATGCACATGTCAATCACGCGGAAACCGAATTTGTCGTCTGCTACGAAGCGAAGCCGCGCGCTGCTTCGGTCCGATTCGAAGCGCGGTGTGCCGTGTGCAGAGCCTGTGCGTGCCGTGTGCACGGGCGAGATTGCGGCACTCGGAGCAAAATGACGGCGTGTGCGGTGCCTGTGGCGCCTGTTATCGTGCTTTTAGCAAGCCTCCGTGATAGACAGCGACAACCTCGACGTCGACAAGACGCCTTTGAGATGACAGACGAGGGATTCCGGCGACAATTCAGATTCTCAAAAGAGACAGCGCTCCGACTGTGCGAGGAACTTGAGTGTGTATTTTGGCCGCAACGCGAAGTTAGCGTACGACGTCCCACCTAGCGGCATAAATGGGTCAACCGAAGTAAACAAAATTCGTTAAGTCGCTCACCGCCAGTACAACTCACACACGTTTCATGATGAAAAACGTAAACCTCATCAATACATGAACAAATTATTTTTATTTACCAAGAAGCGCTCGTAAATTGCTATATTTTTACTCGGTTTGTGACGTTCACTGCCACAAAAAGAAACCTTCGCGCCGATTGGTCTCTGTCCTTTCACTTGTTTTCATTACGTCAACGGACCGCCCCAATGTGACGCCACCGCCAAACCGAATCCTTCGAAAACCGAAGCATTACAGAATACGGCCCCAGATCTCGGGTATGTTCATGAAGTGCGCCTGCTAAAATTCCTAAGCTTTATACATCTCATTCCTTATTCTCTTCAAACACGCATACCATGTCATCAGATGTTCTGTTTTAGAGAAAGATTCACCACCAACGTCAGAGTGTTCCTTCACCAAAATGCCTGCAGCTCTTTCCATAACTTCCCAATACAGTTAAACCTGCTTATAATGAACATCCATATAATGAATTCCTGGATATAACGAAGTTGTTCTATTCCCCGCCGTTACTCCATAGAAGCACAGTATTTGAAACCTCTACGTAACGAAGTAGCAGCGGGAGACCCCCTCAGAATAACGAATTTTCTCCGCTGACAATTTAGCGATTTCGCCCCAAATTTTGTCATTTTTGCGCGAGCAGCAACCGGAAGCACCTTCGAATGCAAAGCGGCGGCGTCACGCTCGAATTCACTGCAACTGCGAGGCGATCTTGCCGCCGCGGGTGTGACCTTTCCCTCTCCCTTCATCCAAACCTGATACCGCCGCTTGCTGCAGCTGGCCAAACCGGCACTCCTTTTCCTGTTGATGTTGCCAAAGGGGAAAAAAAACTTTTTTTTCGACGCGCTGGCAGCACCACCCTTTCATTACTGCGCAAGTCTCCGTGCTTCACTTCACTAACATGACCCTAGGTGACACTATACGACGCGACGACGCCATCGTGTCGCTCGCTCTTCGGTTCTGACGCCTCGCGCTTGTGCGAAACGACCCGCATCCACGCATCCAGTACCTGGTGTGACATTCTATAGCTGAGTGCTTCGACGAAGAAACGCAAGATATTGACCTTGTCTGCAGTTCGCTTTGAAGATAAGCCCGCGCGGGCGTACACTTTTTCCACATCGCAGATCGCTTTCAATATACGGTGGTCGCCACCGAAGTAAACGCCCCCCTTTCTCGCCTCCCCCGCCGTGCCTCACTTACTTGCACTTCCCCCGGCAGACAAGAACCATCCCCTGAAGTTTCCACGAAACCACAAGCCCGGAAGCAGTTGGTGATAGTCCCATCTTTCACGCGGCCCCAAGCTCGCGCTAGCATGTACGAAGTACACGTACTTCGTAGGTGTACGAAGTACTCGTACTTCGTATTTCGAGGAGTTGTCAATGCACAAAATCATGCGCTCGACGAGGTGCTGCCTGTACAGGACCTTTACATTTTTTATTATGCCTTGGTCCGTCAGCTGCAACACCGACGTCATGTGTGCAGGCAAGTATGCAAGATGGATAGCATTCAAGGTTGGCACATTCATGTGGGCATTGCATTGGTCCACAAGGAACAACACTTTGCGGTTCGACGACGTGAACTTGCGATCAAGTTTGCTGACCAACTCTCGGAAAATGTCGCACGTCATCCACGCCTTCCTGTTTGAGGCGTAGTCCACAGGAAGCGTCTTTACGCCTTTAAAACACCTAGGCTTTGCAGCCTTCCCGATGACAAGCAGGTGACATCGTTTGGTGCAGTCATGTTTGCTGCGATCAGAACCGACACCCTTTCTTTACTTCGTTTGCCTCCAGCACAGTCGTCGTCCTTGAATGTCAGGGTCTTGTCTGGTAGCAGTCGGTAAAAAAACGCAGTCTCGTCTGCATTAAAGATGTCAACAGGCTGATACTTGCTGAGGTACTCGCGAAGCTTTTCAGCTTTCCATGTCGCGCAAGTTTCCGGGTTGACAGACCCCTTTTCTCCACAAACGCTCTTGCAAATCAGGTCATGCCGATGTTTGAAGCGCGTCAGCCACCCATCCGACGAAGCGCAATCGTTGATGTCCAACATTGGTGCAAGCGATAAGGCTTTCGCCTTGACGACCTCAACACTGAGGGGAAGTTTGTTATTGCGAGCTTCGTTGATCCAAATCAGCAATGCGTTTTCCAACTCGGGGTATGCGCCGGTGGCAATTGCTTCCGTGACTTGTCTTTTTCAATTGCTTCCGAACTTGTCTTTTTCAAAAGCATCCAATATTGAATGCTTATTTTTGATAAAGTTCGAGAGCGTGTTAGGCTTAATGCCGTACTTGCGTGCGATGTCTTGCTTGGCGGTGCCTGCTTTGTCAACTTCTTTCAAGACTTCGACTTTCATTGCCAGGTCAAGTGTTCGGTAAGAACCGCGAATTGCCATTATCAATCGTCGCCACTACAACACTCAAAAATCACAAGCGCGGAGAAACGTGCGGCTGTTGCACTAGACGAAAAACAAGAGACTGGACGAAGCCTACGAAACGCCGGCGTTGATTAAACAATCTTGCCGTTTCAAGAGATGTGGCGCAGCGGACAGCGGTGATGGTGATAACAATGCGTTGCAGGTACCTGCGATGGCGACGACACCAGCGCGGTCAAGTAGCTGTCTTGGCACGTGAAAAATTTCGCATTTTATTGAAAAATTACGGTAGCCTCGAGGTTCTCGATTGAAAAATAACTTCTAATTTACGCAACATTATGAGATTTTAACTTCGAATTATCGAGAAATTTTTTCCATAGAGCTGCATATAAAACTGACGGGACCACTCCTTTACATCTAATTAACCGAAAATTCCAATTAAGCGACTTCGAATTATCAGGAGTCGACTGTATTAACGAGGTTTGACTGTACTATCCTTACTTCGTATAGCTGTCTGCTAATTTGCTGTCGCAATCGATGCTTCGTCTTTCGGGCGAAACTGGGACTGTTTTTGTTCATCGCAACTTTAGTATGTTGGGAGTAAATCATGAGCGGTAGTACATACGGTAAGCATTTCTTTTTCGAATTTTCGTGCCAAACCAGCATATAACGAAATCCTCTTTATAACGAAGTTTTTCGGGAATTTGTCAATTTCGTTATATCCAGGTTTAACTGTAGTTCCCTCTTCATTGAAAATATATAACACATAAATATGTGCGCAACTTTGCAAGCCATTACTGCATGCCCACCATCTAGCTCTTTTCACCACTACTGAGCTCTCTTCTCCTCACAGCTACCGATTTGCCAAGTACCTAAACACTTTACCACTATCAATATCTTGACTCCTTGTCTGGATGTCTGTGCTCCTTGAAAATGACATCGCTAAGTACAGTCAACTCCTGATAATTCAAAATGGCTTAATTGGAAGTAAAGTGAGAGTCCCGTCAATTCTGCATGCAATCCTATGGAAAAAAAAAGCTCAGTAACCTCAATGACCGCGGTGACACTCAATGACCGCGGACACTTGCTGTTAAAGCGCTGGCATGAGCAAGCACGGCAGCAACAGCAAGAGAAGTGACCTTCGTGCTGTGTATGGCTCCAACGCAAACTGAGTGGTGAGAACAGGTGCACGGACAAAGGCATAAGCTGCCGTCGCACCTAGACTCAGCCCCCGACGCAGATCGCTTTCACGACAAGGCGCGCGCGGCTGCGCAATGCGCAGTTGCTGCGCCGCCTACCCCCCCCCCCCCCCCTGGTGCCATGCACGCGACGGAATGCACTGCATTTCCTCCCCGCTTTCCTTCCTCGAACGCGGCAGATTGAGCCGCAATCATCGGCACCGACGGCAAGAATGCGCCTGGAGTGTCCATATGATTGCTATCGCAATAAAGTGGAGAGACACCGTACAATTCGGCGTCCAATACAATCGTACCCGCCGGCTTCATATCGGACGCCGAATCCTATCGTGTCTCTCCTACTTCCCGGCAGCAAGTTCAGGGGGCGTTCATTATGCGAGGAAAAGAAAAAACACAGTTCATGATAGGAAAAGTGAGGGGTTCGTTCATTATGCGAGTAAATACGGTATACTTGTTCTTATAGGCACAAGTTCACCAAATAAAGAGTTAGTTTTATGGCTCGCAGTTGCGCCACTGTGTGGTTCTTCATCATCACTACAATGTCACAATATTCATCTTCCACGCCACTCAAGGTAGCCAAGTTATGCCTCCTGACGTTAACAACCACATGAAGGGAAGAACAACTGGCAAGAACATCAACTGAACAGGTTTGGTTCAGGGCTTTAACACTCCAATGCCAGCAAAGCACAATTAATGTTATTTCCCATGAACCCGGCCAGCTGCATAAGAAGCCAGTCTCTCCAAGAAACACAGTTACACTACATGGTGAAAGCTAATGCCATTGGCAATTTGTAAAATACTGAATAAGAGGGCATGCAAGCAATTCTAGCCAAACTCTACACTTATGCTAAAACTGTTTTGGAGTTTCTAGTAAAATTTCAAGCAAATATTAACTCTCACTTTATCACGCAACTCATCCCATCTGAATGTCTGTGCTCTTTTTTTTTTTTTAGAAATTTAAAAGCCCTAAATACTTTTCTAACAAATCATAGAATGGCCTATCAAAGGATGTCGTCTCACGAATCTTAAGATTCATACATTTTTTTAATCCTTCAACAATAAATGGAGTTATCGCACCGATACCTGGCTTTCTCTCTCTTTTCGTCTCCACTAGCATACTGGAAGCTACATCACGAAGAAGCCAAGAGGGCAAAGGCCCAGCCAAAAACCTGAGTTTTGTTGCGGCGAAAAAGCACGTCGCAGCCCCCCCCCCCCATGGCAGCTGCAGTAGGCTACGCTATGCAGCACGCCACGTGCAGTGCGAAGATGAAATTATTTTTCTGTCTTTTTGAGATTACAGGCATACATATTTTTCATTTATTTAACTAAAAATTTGCAGTTATGTATGACTGAGAATGCTCTCGTGATTATGAAATCAGCCAAGAGCGTTGGTGGGCCCAGCTGCTTTCGATGGCACAAATTTCACAGCGACCCATCTCATTCTCAAATGTTAAAATTCGCTGAACCAAGCTCAAGGCAGTCCAGATAAGTTCCCCAGGTCTTCAATGGTCTGTCGTAGGCCTTCAAATACAAGTGCATGAATCTTTTTGACATTTTCGTCCTTTCATAAAGTTAACGAACATCCACAATCAGGTCTGTCATTAACCGACATGTCCTCTTTTTGAACCAAGAAAACCACTCCTACATTTGAGTTTTTTTCCCATAGAATTAACCTTATAAGCAGTGTTTAACATCTTAGTCATTCCTGCAGAATTTTCCCCAAGCAAGAAACAAAATTTCACAGCCGCACACTTTTTACTAAAGTCGAGTCTGGTCACCAAAGGTGACGCAGTCTCAGACCTAAGTGTACGCACTAAATTATGTCGATGTGACACAAACTGCAGCCGGTGGAAACAAAAGTATGCGCATTAGTTAGCCCTGTTGCGAAAGTCGAAGTCCGAGCGGCCACTAAGGGTTCCATGTTTGGTGCCGTGCCAAGTGCCAAGAGGAGGAGATATCCAGGGAGATTAGAAAACTGTTTTATACCTGTGTCACACGGGCACATTTAGAAGGCCTTCCAGTCGAAATGGCACAACTCTATCGACTCAAAGGAGTTGTCACGCTGCTACACGGCACATTTGAAAGGCCGTTGGGTGGTTCAGGCGTTTCTCGCAAAATTGTGTGGCGCTGCGGATATTTATTTTCGTTTTCATGTCGCCAAAAGTTAAACAACATTGAAACCACTTAAAAGCACTACAATTTCTTTTATTTTCGTTTATACGGCGAAATGGCGGCGATATGATGGCAGCCGGCAGCACATGGAGTAGAGGGAGAGTGTACGAACATAAGCACGTCGCTGTTGTCGAGAGTATGTACAGTTCGCACATATCAATTGTGGCAAAAATACTTTATTGAATAATTAATAACACTCATATATAGTATTTTTAGAGCTTTTTGGTTTGATTTGTTTTTTCTAACCGTGAGTACGAGCACACTGTGAACGAGAGGGCATGTTCGCGCTGTTTCCGCTTCCGTTGTTCAAAGGCCATCGAGATTTCGATAGAGTTGTAGGGTGCTCCGTTGACTTGATAGACTATTGACTCGGCGGCCTTCGAAACCGCCCGTGTAGCAGCTCAAACTTGACCTTTGAGTCAATTGACTATCGGTTGGAAAGCCTTCCAAACGCCCGTGTGACACGGCTATTATATACACTGAACATGGTGGTATTTTACAAGAAGGGCTCCATGATATTGGAGCCGTCTACGTGCTAACATCTTTGCATGTAGTAGCATTTACATCTCCAAAGTTCTACATGGTCGAGCGTCCTCTACATGGTCAAGCGTGCTCTACATGGTCAAGCGTCGTCACAACACTCAAGTCCCCTGTTTTATCCCTTCCGTTTCCCTCTTTAACTCGACGAGGCAATACACTTTAGTTCCTTTAGCCAATGACAGTCTTTCATCAGGTGGCCATATCCCACACGTGATGTGTCGTTTCCCGCCGGGCTCCGCCTCCAATCTTGCTAGGTCGCCCCCGCACACAGGCAGCGGTTGACACCTTGGGAACCGAACGTTTATGTCGTTCCCCCGGGATTGCCAGACACTGGCATCTTTCGAGATTCACCTCTCCATAGCAGTCAGTTCGCGGAACCAGGTAGGGCGGTGGCTGTCTCGAAAGGGTGCCAATTTAGTGCGTCGCAGTCGGCGCCGGGCCTCGTCGTGGTTCGGGCGGCACTGGTAATTCACGGAACCGCACCAAAGGGGCGACGCTGCCGTTTAGCGACGCATGAGATAGCCTGGAGACCAACTGCTAATCCCTCAGTCCCAGGTGACAATTCTCGGCCGCGAGAGAGGGGCGCCAGGTTGGCGCCGGCCTCCTTTGTCCCGAAGGACCGCCAGACACAACAGCCCTAAATTGACGAGTTTCATTCCGTGAGCACTGTACAACTTATACCCGTGCCATACGGGCAAAGTAAAGTGCACTTTGAGCGAGTGCACTTCAGCGTGCTGAGTGTCACTTTGGCGGTGCGCTGCTACACGAGAAAGTGTTCTTTCAAGTTGATGACCATGGCGACCGGGAGTCAGACGGGAAGCATATATTTATTAATACAAAAGTGTGTGCACGAAAACAGTTTATTATTGTTAGAAACAACATTTACAATCCACCTTGATAAGCGCCGGCAACGATGGAAACTTGACCAGCAACAGTCAAAACGACTCGATCCGCCAAACAACTGCGCAGTCATTACCCAGCGTGGTCGTGAACAGCCCGAGAGCGAGAGTAGTTTTTTTGCTGTTCTTATTTTCTCGCGGTGTGGCACATTATCTTGTAACGTTAGCAATTTAAAACTATGTTATTAAAAATTACTCCCGACTCTTTTTTCAATATCAATTTATGTATCTTCTAAGCGTTGCTAACGAGGCTACACACTTCGCCGCCGCGAAGTGAGTTCGTCGAACACACTAGCCGGCGAGTACGCTCTGCAGTGAGTGTCACTAGCTGCGAAGTGTACTCGCTCAAAGTGCACTTTACTTTGCCCGTGTGGCACGGGTATCAGCAATTAGGTCAGATTTGCCCATATTGCGCTTGTGAAGTAACATTTTCAAGAGAGTTTGTCACTCGGCCGTGCACACCGGCACCGTTAGGTCACACAGAGGAGCGAGGTCGCGAAGACAGACTGCTCAAGGAAGCCACACAGTGCTTTGTGAGCCGCCCCCTGCGCACAAAAGAGACCGTGTGGCCATACGAGCGCCTCAGTGCTGTCGGCTAGCAGCCCATGCAAACAGTAGCAACTCAAGAGTTCATCTTGCGGTGCCTCGAAAGCACACCACCGCAGAAGCAAGTGTTCTACGGTCTCCACTTCACCATAGTTGTAGTAGTTGTCCATAGCGGCTCAGGCACTGCCTGCGCGCTTGCCTCCACACGCACTTGACATGCTCCCATAGCAACCCCGCCCACTATTTACGTAAAATATTGCATGCATCGATCATGGGCAGTTTCTCCCAACATGCGATACATGGGTCAAGGTGCTTTTGTTGTAGGTGGCGTCGAATAGTGAGGTGCACGCGCCATTACCTGCTTGAACCCTAATCAAATTTTCAATCAGTATGTGGTCTCACTCATTTTTTAGACTGATCAACATGAGCGATGTCTAAAACATGGTGGCCAGAAACAAAGTTACCGCCATTCAGGACCGTCGCCTGTGCCCGAACATTCAATGGCAGTTTGGTTCCCTGCCTTTCTAAATGCTGTACAACCACTGTGAAGTTTTGTTGACGTGAGACCAAACCAAAACGTTGATTGTCTATTCCCAAGGCAGCACTAGCTAGGCCTACACGATGGAGATGGCAGGTTGCCGCGGCAATGTTGCCCTTGATATGTTCGTACCTGTAGATGACTACTACATTGGAGATAGGACATGAGGTCTGTGGGGATGCACGACTCTCACGCGTCCCCTGATGTTGTTTCTTCGCATGTCTCCTGTAGTCCTGCACTTGCTATTCTGATGGCTGCGTGCATGAAGTTTCGGTTTGCAGGTGGTCAGTCGACAACTACCGGGAATGCCTATCAAGATTGTATGTGCGCTTACTAGATGGAACATCATAAACATCAGAACTGATGTCGTGAAGTCAAGGTCCCACAAGCGATAGCTGATTTAGTGACAATGCACATCGAGCTGCGTAAAGGCAAAACATGAAATACATTCGCGGCCTCAACCATCCCAAAATTTCAAATAGGTACTATTTCAATGATGCAAAACACAGAGCAAAATCCTGTAAACAAGTTTTCCGCGGTGCTGTAAATTTAAAAGCAATAAAATTGATTTTACCAATTAGTTTTTTTGGCTGCCCAATTATTCGGACACTTCAGTGATACTATTGTGCGAGTCCGAAAAATTGGTTGGCAACTGCACGTCAGTTTTGCAGAACTCTAGAGAAAGAAACTCAGCAACATCAGTGACTTCGCACCCTACCTGCTCTTCAATGGTGTGTCCACACTGTTCTGAGAGGTCCATGAGGTACAGAACACATGCCCGTATGTGGGCGAGGGCTGTGATAGCCTGCATTTCAATGGTGTTGCGGTCTTCCAGTGAGTGATCCAGGATTCCCGGTGTGTCAATCACCTGCCAGCGGATGTACTTGTAGTCCGTGTGTCCCACATAGAGCGACTTTGTTGTGAATGCGTACGGCTGCACCTCCACATCAGCACGTGTGATCTGCCCAAGAAGAGAGAGACAGTCAGATCAAATCAGCTATCTACACACCCAGGCAGCGAGCAAGTGTGGTGACACTTGCAGCCTTAGTAATAAAAAAAGCTAACAACAAATTGGTCAAATTACGTGCCAAAACCACGATCTGATTATAAGGCACGCTGTAGTGAGGGGCTCAGGATTCATTTTTACTACCTGGAGTTCTTTGAAGGGCAACACCGGCAATTTTTCAATGCCAACAAATGTCAATAAAATTTGCTGGGCATGTTCCTCTGCACACTTTTGTCGTGTCCTTAAAAAAGCAGGTTTGAGAGTGCGCCGATTTTTACAAATTAATTTTGTAATTTCCTTTGAAACACTTGCCTCACCTGCTGGGAATTAATGGCAGACAACAGTGTCGAGGAGCCCGGGATTGTGAGCTAGTGTTTGGTGTGAGAAATTGCTGTCGTGAGAAGTTACGTTCTGTATGGACAGGCAAGTGATTAGTGGCAAGTGGGGTTGCGTTTTGCGTTGTTGGCTGCCCGAACTTCAGCCCTCATTAGCAACACACAAAGCTTGAGCTGATGACAATTGCGTTCAGCCAAGGTTAAGCCTATCACAGTCGCCGAGCTCGTGTGTCTGTACTGCCAGCAGACCTGAGCAACTCACCTGAAGTTAATCAAGTCATTAGGGTAAAGAAAAGTGCTTTTGTGCACCGTTTTGTAGTTCAGTTTTGACCATACGGATTTGAAATAAGCTATTCTTCATTTAGCAAGAAGAAAAGCAAGAAGTGACAACACGGTGCACTATCAACATTGGTACATTGCGAATCTCTAAGGCTGCCAGTCGCACTCAGCGGCGCTTCCCTAAATTAAATGTGACCACACACATAGATGTATTTTTACGTATTGTTATGCCAACTCTTTATTTAACTTCCGAGTTGCACTGTTTGCCTCTTATCCCAAATGGGCAACAATCAGAAGCCCCTTCAATACAGCAGCTTAAACAACAGCCTCATTCAGCTACCAACAGTATCAGCACTGGTATCGGCGTTTCTGCACGAAAACTATGCGTTCTCTAATTGAACAATCATACATTCAGTCTCATTCGATGTCCACATTATGGAACGAGTGAATTGTGCACATGAAAAAAGTACAAGGAATGACAAGTAAGCAGCATATGGTTTCCCACCCGCTGTTTTTGAAGGTGTCCGGCTGCTCATACCAGCACGACTCAGTGATGCAACGATGCTTACATGCACAAAATCTGCATATTTTGCCATGTTCTGAGATTATTTGATATCAGTGATTGTGCGGCTGGAATTATATTTCCAGCGAACAATGAGCAGTCACTTTACCATGCCGATGTAAAGAAATGCACCAGTCAGTGCTTTGGACACTGAGTGGCGTTCTTCCAGGGAAATTGTGCACTCTATAAATCTACATAAAAATGCGGAAAGCAACGCTCCACAACATCTTACAGGTAGTATGCGAAACGTTTCCCCAAGTAGGGGTAGAACACTTAAAATAGCAAGCAGTATGTATCAAATCAGTAGTTAGGGCTAACCTTGGTCTTCATGGGCGCGATCTTGTACGTGTTCCAAAATGGAACGGAGGCGGTCCGTTCCATCGAGCCGCCCATGATTGGTCAATTTGAACCGTGAGCCGCACACGATTGGTCAATTTGAACGGTGACGATCAAATTGACCAATCCTGTGCGGCTCGATGGAACGGACCGCCTCCGTTCCATTTTGGAACGCGTACAAGATCGCACCCCATGTTTCAGCGCGATGTGCCGAGCTGGGTGCTGGCTGGTGGCAGGTTGAATGTGAATGCCAATTCATGGCTATTGAATTCGTCGGAATCGTAGCTATCCCTGTTTGCCAGCTCTGAAGAGCTGGTGCAGTTGACATTGTCACACTAAGTATGAAGACATTATGACACTGGTCCAGCGCAGTCAGCATCTGGTTAAGCATCTGCTCTTCCCTGGTTTCCCTTCTCCGCACTGGTGAGACTGGCATGCCTTGCACGCCTTCCCCGCTGGTGTGCTCCTCATGACGTCACAAAATCATGTTCACTCGGCTGCTCGGTCAGGTTCCGGTTTTGTTTTTGCGCTTTACTGCTTATTAAAAATTATTTTCGAACTTGTGGAACAATTCTACTATCAGACGCTGACAGGGGGGTCTCGGAACCTAAAAATGGCATTTCCTTGACATGGTCTAAAAATCGCCAGAGTTGCCCTTAACATACACCAAAATCTAAGTAAACAAGTGTTTTTTGCATTTCGCCCCAATCAAAGTGCGACCACCGCATTGGGGATCAAACTTGCAACCTCAAGTTCAGCAGCGCAATGCCTTAGCCAACGTCTAAGCAATACTAGTTCACTGCACAGGACGGCCAGTCGAACTACATACCGTTTGACAAAAGTGCTTAATTAATCCTCACCTTGTTGATGAAGCTCGACTTGCCCACGTTGGGGAACCCGCATATCAGCAGTGTCCTGGTGTTGGGATCAATGGATGGCAGACGAGAAAGGTGCTGCCTGACCTGCTCCAGGTATTGCAAGCTCTGGCTCTGTCTCTTCATGATGGTTGCCATTCTACAGGAAACCAAGCAGTTTACAGCCACGCCTCGTAAGGGCTGGGACTTGCGCAAATTGCAATTTCAGTTTGTGTAAATTTCAAGACTGGCTGGGCCGCTGCCTTCAGTGCACTTCGAGTAGGGGTGTGTGAATAGTGATTTTTGAGACCACATCGAATATGAATCGAATAGCATCATAGATAAATCAAATCAAATACTTTTCGAATAATGAAGAGCCATTATCACAATTAATATAAAACAATGTTCACATCCCAGTATACTAACAGTTAGCAAGTTTCTGTCATTACATGGTGTGTTACGAAGCGTTGTTTATTAAAAGCACAAATGGAGCATTAGGAGCAAACAAGCAGTTTCTTCACATTCACAGGGCTTTTCAGATAGTGTGAATGACCGCTGTACAGACTGCAAAGTATGGCTACCTAAGTAATGTAGCCTCCACTGCACAAGTTTTGCATGTTTTATGTTGAACTATGCCCATGAGGGTGAAAATTTACCATACACTTGCTCCAATTTTATGTTTATCTGGGCACAGTTGATGTTTTGAAATATTAAATATCTATGCATTTCTGAATAGTGATTCAAAGACATAATCGAATAGGACATTATTCGATTCGTTATTCGAGAGTTATGAATATTCACACATCCCTAATTTCGAACACAAAGACTGACCTTTATTTTTCTAGTTAGAAGCAAATTTCCAAAAGTAAGTTTTGTGCATTCTTTTTCGATGCTCCCCAGCTATATATAACACCACTAAACTCTAGCTTATATTTCTGTCCATTGTTGTATAGTTGATATGAAAAAAAAAAAAAGGGGGGGGGGGGGTTCAAAGCAACATTGAGGAGAATGCCTAAGAGAATGCCATTGAGGATTTTTCTAGGGAAATTTGGGGGGAAGTTCGGAGGCTTGTCTCCTCAACCCAACACCTATAATTGAATACTTTTATTCTCACCTCCCTGCCTTTTGACATTAACGGCTAAGCTGGTTTGTCATGGCACAAACACAACATGCTGCTCACCATAGTTGCCCTCTGACCAGGTAAAGGTCAACTGTAACAAAATTTCACTTTGGCTGCATTGGTTATACATGCACATACTATTGAAGCAATCTTGGCAAATCTGCAGAGCTGGAAATTGTCTAATTTTCTTATTAGAAGCTTTTAAATAGGGACAGACAGTCGCTCAGAACATGAATCGAAATAACACTTCTGATGGAAAGATTGTCTATCGTATTGGCTAAAACGATCCGTTTTTCTCATTGAACATGGATTTATATTTCTTATTCTTCACTAAAAATCGCAAGAAATGACATTTGACACCTCGAACGACAAAAACATGAAGATGCATAAGTGACCTATGATGTGACATTCTACCAGTATACGTGATTCCCGGTCCTTTTATTGGTATCGAAATGCAGTACACGGTTTCTTTTATAAGTGCTTTCTAACTTACAATGTGCAGATAAACCTTCGTTTGTAGCGAGTAGAAAAGTGGCACTGCCTTCGCTTGACGTTTTCAATGAGGTGGCTAGGCACGTCTATTGACAGAATAACAACGCAGGCCCCGCCAGCATGCCATGACGTAGGCTTGTACTTGTGAAAAAGCACATTACAAATATGAGAATGGTCTGTACAACAAACTTATTAAAGGGCAGCTGAATCACTTTTGAAAAAAAAAAGTGAGCTTTCAACGAATTAAGGTTTTTCACTACCTGAATACGAAAATCAAGAAGTCACCACCCTAGTTGCTTTAATTTAGCAAAACCAAGCTGCAGCGTCTGCGGGAGATGCCGCGGGTCGTTTAACGGGCTCTGAAGGCAAAGATCGTGACGTCATCTTAGGTATCGGCGAGGAGCGTGATTCGAAGAGAGCGCTCACGTGACCCCTGTATTGACGTCTCCTCGCGCTAGGTCTTTAGCCGCTACGCTCGCCGCGCGAAAGGGTGGAGTTCGACGAAAATTAAAACCGCAATTGCGGCACTGCTACGCACATAATCGAGAAAATAACTGCAGGAGTTTAATTACACTGTGTCAGCCTTCCAAATCCCCCGTAAATCATCAAATTCTAAAACCTCTTCAGCTTCCCTTTAAGGCGAAAGTCTTAGGTGTCTATGTTGGCTTTGCCCTTGGCGAAAAATGACCAATGCTGAAAATGCTCGGATTCACATCACATTTCTCAGGGAGGTTCCTGTAAACAAAGTAATTTAGTGGCTTTAAAAAGAAAATTTCGTACATTTCGGTCTGGGTGGGAATCGAACTCTGGCCTATGGGGTGCGACACGCTTCCCTGAAGCCATGGCTGCTATACGGTTCTGGCTTACTAAAGGTGTGCCTAGTGCGTGCGCAATTGCACACACCACGTTGCAGCCATCTCGCTGACTAAAGATGTGGCCTGGTGCGTGCACTAACATGCTGCACTTTAAGTACTGTGTTCATATGGTTCAGGTTAAGTGTCCATACGTGGCATCCAGGAGGTCATCGTAGTGCCACACATGTACTTCCCACTGCGGCTCGTCATGTCTTGCAAGAAGTCTAGCCGCGATTGTATAACTTAATGCATTACCAATATGTCTCGCAAAGTCTAACCCCGATTGTAAAACTTCATGTATTACCAAATGTGCAGCAGGCTTTTGCCTTCTTGTTACAAGAGTGCAACACCTGCCGAACTTTTTGCGACAGCTTTTTATTTTCAAAAGTGGTCGAAAAGGTTAAAATATACGTGGTTAAACACAGTTGCACTCACTCCTGTGGAAGCAGAACGATGGGCAACTTTCACAATTTGCGAGGCGGGCTATCAGCATTGCTCTCACTTCTCAGCGTTGCTGGAGGATTTTTTTTTAGAGGCTTCTCAGACTGAAAAATTCTGCTTACAAAATATCCACGCGTTTTTGGAAGTAACAGCTACAGGTGTAAACACTACCAAGGGTGGGCTTTTCGTTGCACAATAAAAACTGGGTCTCTAAAGATTGATAGTTCCTCTAGGTAGGCAATGTGTGCACCTAGTGGTGAGCGCATATCACTATGTCCCAGCACGCCGCCTTCGAGAATTTTCAGTGCTCTGGTAGCCACGGAAGCCGCATAATCTCAGAGGTCATGCTGAGAAGCCATGCATTTTAGGTGATATGTCACTTTCCACGAGCACTAACGGCAGTTTTTTTTTCTGTTTCAGTATCAAAAAAGGCGATTTTTCCAAGGTTATAGTGACGCATCTACTCGTATTTCAGAAGTAAATGTTTGCATGAAAGCTGCTCTATAATCCCAATATCGAAAATTTGCCTTTTTACAGGGTCCAAAGTTTTGCTGCAGTTGGTTGTTAAGGAAAACTGCTACCAGCTTGCTTTGAGGCAGTGTCGTAAAACTTGACATGAAATAGGTCTATTTCAGACATACGGTTGACACTGTAAGTCAGCTGCAAAGTGGTGCTATGATCACACTAATGTCAGTTTGTGGTTGCTCAGCACTGCTTAAGCAGTTGTTCATATTACTTTAAAGCCTCCTTTCGACTACATAAAGCATACAACTCATTCGGCATCACAGCAGTAAAGTATAGAATTTAGCAATTATGTAAAGTTGGTTATCACTGGCACACAAGTGCACACTGTGCACATTCAGATCACGCAGGACAAGCTCCACATCGACATGCAGCGGGCACCCGTTTATAGCACCCCAGTTTCCCCTCTCTTAGCAGCAGTACTATTTTTAAATAGTCACCAGTCGCCTAAACGCACTAATTATTCCCGTGTGTCAGCCCTGCCGTTCTGCTCATACTATAGTATATTCACCTCCCAAGAGCAGCCCTCTTCAACTGCTTGCATCTGTAGAGGGAGTCACCGTACTTCAGCAACCGGACATAGTCCCTTGCAACGCTGCAAAAAAGCACACAATACAGTGCTGTCAGCAACCAAAAGTGCCAAGAATGTTGTTTGATAATTGACATCTCCTAACACGTCCTGAAGCATTGCAATACAAGTGAGAACAGCGGACGAGCGCAAAAAATTCGGCTAGTTGGTTTGGCACTAATATTGCACAAACACCACAACATAAAAAAAAAACAATAGTAAATCACGGACAAAAGCTAAGGAATTGACGGGATAGGCACTGAAGATAAAGCTAAACCAACTTGATCAAATGTCAGTTTTGTGAAACGGTAAAAGAAAATCAGGCGGCACGGGCCCTCGCTACCAACCGAAAACGATTGGAACCGGACCCAGACCTAATGCAAAACTTTATAATGATGCTAACTTCAACTCAACACCTGAGCAGATTCACAAAAGTACGTCAGCACTTTGCAGTGTGGGTGAGTGCCTGACACAGTACATGTAAGTACGTGCATGTATGAACATGTACAGTCGCAATCTTTTTGAGGGTGAACACGGGAATGCGTGGCCTTCTGAGCTCACAGCGCGGTTCAGTGGCGGCAACGAGAAGCATTGCTTATGCGCAGTGTGTCCGGCGTGCGCAAATTCTCCAGCTGCGCGCATTGCGTCACGCAAGCGTGTGTTGTCGGCTGCGCGCGTAACCGCAATAAGGTAGCCGAACGGTTCGGGATTGGTGACGATGTTGAACTTCTCATTACACTCCCCACGATGCATCAATAAACTTGAAAATATATGTAATATTTTGTCGGCGTTCTCAAGATCATTGCTGATCTGTAGCCAGGCCACGAATGCTCATGACACTTGTGGGCATATTTAAAAGTGGCTTCCGTCTTTGAGGAGCGTATATATATTCTCACACATTACCGCATCTGTCAGAGCAGCAACTGAATTTCAGCATGGCCCGCGTTCCCGAAGAAGAGAGGTGGAAAATCGTACAATATTCGCTTAAGGGATATTCACAGCGCTACATCAGTGCTCTCGTGCACAGGCCGCTCAAGACCGTCAACAGAATTATTCAGGCATTCAGCAAGGAAGGCCGACTCTGTGATGCCCCACACAGGCGTCGACCAAAGGCAACGAGGGAGGATGAAGACGCGCTTATGGTAGCTGCTGTCGTCGAGAACCCGTTCCAGTCCGCGAGGCAAGTGAAGGAGCAGCTAGATGTGGATGCTTCCCTTGCTACGGTACGGCGAAGCCTCCGAAGTGCTGGACTGCGAAATTCTGTAGCTGCACGAACGCCAGTCGTCACTGCTTCGAACAAGAAGTCACGTCCCCAGTTTGCCGAAGCACACGCCTCATGGATGGCAGATGACTGGGGCCGAGTGATCTTCTCGGATGAGTCGACATTTACAACTCGCCAAGACCAACGGATGCGAGTTTGGCGAACCAGAGGCACAGGGTAAGAAACTTTTCTTAATGCACGTTTGATTTTGCGAAGGATGGTCAAAAATATGATTTCCATGCAGTTACGAGCCAGCCAATGTGCAGGGAGTCGCCGCAAGTGGCCGAAACTGCGTGAACGTGTGGGGCGTGGTGTCAAGGCATGGTCTCGGGCCTCTGCATTGCATAGAAGGTGCCCTTACATCGCAGCGATACTGCACAGAAATTTTGGACAATGTGTTGCTGCCTTAAGCCCACAGCGTCTTTCCCGATGCCGACTTTATGTTTCAACATGACCTGGCGCCGGTTCACACGGCAAAAGTTGTCAAGGAACGTATAAAAAATCACAGAATCAGCATGCTTTCCTGGCCGGCCAAAGGCGCTGACATTAACATCTGCGAAAATATATGGGGGTACATCAAAGCAGCCATGGTGCGAAAACCTGTCCGCCCGACGACTATGGGACGAGCTGTGGGCAGCCGTTCGACAAGAATGGGAGGATCTTCTAGCGCATCATGACTTTGTGCCAGTGCTGTACGCGTCACTGCCCTCTAGGATGGCAGCCGTCGTTTCCGCAAAGGGTTGTATGACAAAATACTAACATCATCAAAGAGAAAATTATTCCTGCTTACTAATACTACTTCTAAACGGATGAATCTTTAGTTGAACTTGCACCAAATAAAGTTTGGATGTTTGTGTTCCCTTGCCTGTTCGTTGCACGATAAGAACACAGCAGAAGGAAAACTAAACAAAGTGAAAAGTTGAAGTAATTACAATAACGCCAAGCATAAGCACAACGGTCTGAATTAAAAGCATCAAAATCGTGGTTTCTGTCATAATTTGGTTTCTATTGAGGGGAAAAAACTGCTAGCAGACGACACACGCGCGCTACGATGATGTAATGCGCACGAAAAGGAGCCTACCCTCCCCGCACATGCGCGCAGATATTGTGGCTGCCGTCTGACGGCGTTGGTGATATAGAAAGCCGCGCGCTCCCGTGTTCACCCTCAAAAAGATTGCGACTGTGCGTGTATGTACGAACATGTACGACAGTTCATGTGCGAACAAGGAGGCCCGACTTTGATCTGTTTCAATTATTTTCGCCCTACGCTCGCAAGCATACGTCTGCTTGCTAGCGTATACAAGCGACAAGTCAAACGCACACAACAGAAAAACCAAAGGACTTACTTGTCGATCAAGTGCAGGGCCGTGTTTATTTGGCCCAATGACAGCTTGTAATGATCCTTGTCATATAAGACATTCATCAAGTCGGCATAAAATGGATGAATATCCTACACAAAAGGAACAAAAACGAGTTGCTCAACACGGACACAGTGCATGACACTAGTGAGGGATCACCTAGAAACAGATTCTTACATCCAGCTTCGGGAAGTCGGACAGCAGCTTGCTCAGGCGGTCATGAAAATTCTGTTGCGTGAACTTCACCTTGCGCATGTAGAACTGCCGGATCCGAGATATTTTGTAGTGCCGATGAACGACAGTAGGGGTCTTCCTTTGAGTCTTCGACAGAGTTATGTCTATGAAGTCCTGGGGGGAAAAGATTGAACCATGACGAAAGTCGACACGAAGGCCTACCGCGTCACAACTTCAGGCTGAAAACTTGGGCTAAGCAGGCCCAAGACAACGCAACCAGCGAAATAAGGAGACACAGAGGTGACAAGTCGTTTACTTACTTTGGCAGTTGGGACAACTTCTATCTTCTTAAAGTTATACTGTGCCATTTTGGCAAAATATGGGGTCCACGTGCAGCACACACCACACTTCGGGAAGACCCCAGATGAAAAGAAAAATACAAGAGCCACTACGTCATGCACAACGTCATACCAATGATGCCGATGACGTTTCCGCTGCTATGCCATAGAATAAAGGTTATGCTCTGCTGAGAAAGCGCGTGCGAAAGCATATCCGTACCCTGACATTTCAGTACATCTGTCGAGCAAATGACAAAACATTTGCTCATTAATAGCATTTTTGCTTCAAAGTTTTATATGGTATTTTAATTAGTGTAGTATGTCTTTTTTTTATCTCTTATTTATGCTATCTATTTAGTAGCGTGCAGCAATCTCATTCCTGCGCTGGTTGTGCAGTACCACAGCCTCCTATATAATAATATATATAATATATAGGACGCTATGGCAGTACTATAGTGAACTAGAATTATAGCTAACTAGAATTATAACTGTACCACAGATTTACAGTGTACTAGAAGAGTTGCCGCACATTTACCGGTGTACCGCGAACAGCGATTACCATGCAGCACGACTTTATGAGAGAAAAGGCAAAAGTGGATGCTGAAAGTCCTTTGACGCGCTTATGTGTCAAGCATTGCTTGAATGAAGCTGAACTCTCGTGGGCGCTGTTCACTGCGGTACCAAGGTAACTCTCGAGTTGTGACGCGTGGGATTTATTAACTTTACAATGAGATCCACATCACTGCAGTGGATAGCCACTGTAACATCACGTTACGTGTGGTCAGAACAGGGAGGTTAGTTCATTATTCTATGGGGAGGTGCCAAAATCGCGATATTGTGCAGCCTGTAGGTTTGACGCGTGCTCCCTGACGGGCTGCCCATAGAATAAAGCTGCCGGCGACACATGCTTGCGACGTCGCGGCAGCAGCTCGCATCCCCAAAAGCGAAGGCAATAAAAAAAAAAAAAAAAAAAACCCAGGCATGTAACTGTGGCATGTGTTACACTAAACAACGTATGCTCCAAAATGCGATATTTCTGCAACATTTGAGCAAGAGCAGTGCTGCGGTGGGCGCAACACCGTTTTTCGAACATGCGCACCTAAATATGCAGCACCCCGATTACGCCTACGGTGCCCTTTCGAATTACTTCGCTTAGAGGTCCCCATAATTTCGTTAAATCAACACCCAAACTCGATTGCCTCCACCGACACGCTGCTTCGCGACAGCTCATCTCAAGCTGGTTAAATTAAAGCCCCTCAATGAAGAATTTTATCGAGGGGCTTTAGGTTAAATGGCATTCCCCCCCCCCCAGAAGTGTTCTGCTGAAGTAGGGTGGCCACCCTAGCGCAGACTGCTTCACTGCAAAAGGGCAGATTCAAAATGCGAATTCGCGAGTGTACGGCGTATAAACAATGCAGCAGCAGTCAGCCGCTTTAAAAAGGGCCGCTCACTGCCACCACTGACTTACTTTCGTTCAAACAAATGAAGTGAACTTTAAACATTGTTCTACACCTTTATTAAAAACAAACATTATGTACACATGCACTTAAGCATTTTTATATAAACCAGCATGGAATGCCTAACAAACAGGCCAGTTAACACAAAAAGTTTTTATTGGTCAAATAAACACTGAAAAGTAAATGGACTCTTGGTGTCATGTACAATTCCAATGAACACTTTTTTTTTTTTTTAGCTTAGTCGACTTCCTCAATCGTTGGCCCACTTCCGGCACCTCCACCTGGCGCTGCACCGGCACCTGCAGCTCCTGCACCTGGGAAGCCACCAGCAGGCATGCCACCAGCCTGGTACAACTTTGTGATGACAGGGTTGCAGATTTGCTCCAACTCCTTCTGCCGGTGCTCATATTCTTCCTTGTCAGCCAACTGTGAAGATAAATAAGTATGGTGTTCATAAATGTATGCAAACACCCCATTATCACAAGAAATTGGACTATATAAGCATTTCCATAAATCACGGAAATTCAAACGTACCTGGTTAGAGTCGAGCCATTTGATGGTCTCCTGCACCTTGTCGAGGATCTTCTGACGATCTTCATCGGAGATCTTGTCCTTGAGCTTCTCATCCTCAACTGTGGACTTCACATTAAAGGAGTAGCTTTCCAGGGCATTCTTGGCAGAAATCCTCGTCTTCTGCTTGTCATCCTCGTCCTTGTACTTCTCGGCATCCTTGACCATCCTCTCAATCTCCTCCTTCGACAGGCGACCTTTATCGTTCGTGATGGTGATCTTGTTCTCCTTACCAGTGCTCTTGTCCACAGCAGAAACATTGAGGATGCCGTTGGCATCAATGTCAAAAGTGACCTCAATCTGCGGCACACCACGGGGTGCAGGAGGAATACCAGTGAGCTCAAACTTGCCAAGCAAGTTGTTGTCTTTGGTCATGGCCCGTTCACCCTCGAACACTTGGATGAGCACACCAGGCTGGTTGTCCGAGTAGGTTGTGAACGTCTGGGTCTGGCGAGTGGGAATGGTTGTGTTGCGCTTGATGAGAACAGTCATGACACCACCGGCTGTCTCGATACCCAATGACAGAGGTGTGACATCCAGCAGCAGCAGATCTTGGACCTGTTCAGACTTATCACCAATAAGAATAGCAGCCTGGACTGCAGCACCGTAGGCCACAGCCTCATCAGGGTTGATGGACTTGTTCAACTCTTTGCCATTGAAGAAGTCCTGCAAGAGCTTCTGGATCTTGGGGATACGGGTTGAGCCACCAACAAGGACAATGTCGTGAACTTGAGACTTGTCAAGCTTGGCATCACGCAGAGCCTTCTCTACGGGTTCCAAGGTGCTACGGAAGAGGTCAGCGTTCAGCTCCTCAAAGCGGGCACGAGTGATGGTGGAGTAGAAGTCCACACCCTCGAACAGGGAGTCAATCTCAATGCTGTAAAGAAATATTAGCACAATTAGCGAAACATGAAGGCACAACGGGTTGGTTCTTAATGCACCAAGCGCACAGGCTCTAAATGTCTAATGTTAAAGTAGACTCATGAAAGGAACAAGTTCATCTATGGCGTACTACAATATACAACATTCAGAGTTGAATTGGCTTGTTCACAAGCATGCCCCAGAACATTTTGCATTGGTACTCTGGCACAATTTTAATATGCAACTACAGGAAGCAGAAGACACCAATTCATTGGGCCTACAGTTCACAGTGAAGCTTTACTGCACCAGCAACTATGATATGCTTTTAACAGGAATGCAAAAATGCATTTTGTTTTCGCGATATGCGACAGGCAATGCATAATGCAACAGTTACCACTGTGGCCCTTCATTGCCCCCCTCCCTGCTACTTTGTTTACTTTTTATGGGTAGGGCATGCTATTGACATGACTGCCCGCTGCAAAAAGGGTTTAGCCGCATTACATCAGCTGCAATTTTCCGTTCTGCCCTCCCTCATTGGTTGGCATGGCGCCAAGCCTTCGTTATCGCCAGTAACTTCTACTCTCAGCAACGGGTGATAAGAGAAGGGAACGAAGTTGCTTAAGCCGAGTGCACAACTAGACTTTACGGTCGCGGCACAGTGTTAGGGAACAATGCTTTACTTCTACGCTGCGTTCGCTGCAAAACAAACGAAACACGAACCTAGCCTGTGTGCTTGAAGACAGCGTTCTCTTGGCCCTCTCGCAGGAGGTCCTGAGACGACGTAGGGCACGCTTGTTCACTGTGAGGTCTTTCTTGTGCTTGCGCTTGAACTCTTGGACGAAGTGGTTTACCATGCGGTTGTCGAAGTCCTCGCCGCCCAGGTGGGTGTCGCCGGCCGTCGACTTGACCTCGAAGATACCGTCCTCGATGGTAAGAATGGACACATCGAATGTGCCGCCGCCCAAGTCGAAAATGAGCACGTTGCGCTCCCCAGTGCCCTTCTTATCAAGGCCGTAGGCGATAGCTGCCGCGGTGGGCTCGTTGATGATTCGGAGGACGTTCAGGCCGGCAATGGTGCCAGCGTCCTTCGTGGCCTGCCGCTGCGAGTCGTTGAAGTAGGCGGGTACAGTGACCACCGCGTTCGTGACGGTCTTGCCCAGGTACGCCTCGGCAATTTCTTTCATCTTGATCAGGACCATGGACGAGATTTCTTCGGGGAAGAAAGTCTTCGTCTCTCCCTTGTACTCGACTTGGATCTTCGGTTTGCCGCCATCGCTGATGACCTCGAAGGGCCAATGCTTCATGTCACCCTGGACAGCAGGGTCGTCAAAGCGTCGCCCGATAAGACGTTTGGCGTCTGTAAAGAACGGCCTTCCGTTAGGGTCGTCACACCAGCGACACAAAAGTGAATCAAATTGAAAACGTTTACAAAGACGCGACAAGGGGCAGAATTATACACGAACGCACTGTAACAGATCAAAAGGGGAAAAAAAAATGAAATAAACCAAAAAAATTGCAGCTTGTTTGGAGGCCGACTGGCAAGATGGTTATGAAAGAACCATGCTGCTAATTTTCCTCCGTATTATGTAGCACACCTTGAACAGCTCAGAATGCAGAATGAGGCATAAAGGCTTGCCACGAGGTGTGCACGAAAAAGCCGCCGGCATCGCGGCACTTCCCGCCACGCTAAGCCTATCGGCTCACTTCGCCGGTACTGCAGGCTTGTTTTAAGCATACCGCAAAAATCAGCACTAGCTCAATGTGTTAACCAACGAATTATTTTGACAGTTCTACCACAGGAGAAGCCACTTACCAAACACTGTGTTGGTGGGGTTCATGGCCACTTGGTTCTTTGCCGCGTCTCCAATGAGTCGCTCAGTGTCCGTGAACGCGACATAGCTCGGCGTGGTACGATTTCCTTGGTCGTTGGCGATGATTTCGACCTTCCCGTGCTGGAAGACTCCAACGCAGGAGTAGGTCGTTCCAAGATCAATACCAATAGCGGGCACCTTCGCCATGCCTGCAACGATGGGCGACACACGGGACCGAAATGGTTAGGGCGTTTCCGAGCTCACCTTTGCCGTGCAAGGCGAAAACAGGCGCGAAGCTTATCCGCCGCCGCGATAATAACGTAATAAAACTCACCTGTGTCCGATATCCGCACTCAAGAATAAATATATATACAACTGAGCTCGATGGACAAACTACCGCGATGCGTTCGACACGAGCAATTCTCACTACGCAAAAAAGGCGACCAGTCAGTTTTATGTGGCTGGGATATGACGTCACGTAGAATCTTCTAGACGGAGCCCGCTCAACCAATCGCAGCTTGCCGTGTCTCCGGCCGCATGGCGGGGAAAATGTTCTTCCTTGCCCATTTTGCCATAGTGGTCCCACCAGGGACACACAAAAATGACAACCACGTGACCGAATGCTTTTTCTCCAGCCGTTCTAAATAACACAGTTAGTGGCGGCGCTGCACTCGTCGTTGTCAAGAGCCGAATTGCCTCACTAGCTGTATGTGCTACATGGTAGCGTTCGTTGCGCTTCTCGAAACGGCAGGAACGTTCCAGAAGCAGCCGTACGCGTTGTTTGGGCGCTTTGTTCTTTTTTTCCCGCGGGATGTGCCCCAAGGCCGCTTACCGTATCGTCAGAGGGGGATGAGTGTATGCGAAGGAAAGGTGCAACTCGATTAAAGGCAGTTTTCAGCACCGTTTCGTACGCGGAAAGCATTTTGCTTGTCTACCGGAGTCTACCGGCCGGCGTGGACCGGGCCGTTTTTCTTTTTTTTTTCGTTATGTGTAGCGTTTGGTGCAGCTTTGCGGCATGTCCTGGCGTCGTCTCGTGCATGGCCTGTGAGGTTTAACCAAACTTTGCAGCAAACGAGGAACTGCTTTTTATTTTTGTATGGGCGCGTATGCATGCGTACTTGCCTTACATAATACGTCGCGCTACCGTCGTCGAGTTGGAGGGGGCGGGGACGCGTTTGCAACCACGTGGCTAGCAGCTACGAACGGCTGTTCCCCTGCAACCAAAAGCTGGGCCTGTTATTTCTGTAATGGCGAAACCGAGCCGTCTATGACGTAAGCGATTATGACTGCAACCGACGAGCTCGGTTACGCGCTCGACACAAGACTTTCTCACACTTCGTATACTGTTTTATTCACGCTTGTCAGAAACACCTTTTGACAACGATACAAAATGAGAGATGGCAACGCGGTCCGAGTCATGGCAGCAACTTGGCGATGTCAGCAGTAACAGAAGAAAATGCTGAGACGGAAGAAGGAATGACGCTAATATCCAAAGTGACTGGCCAGTATTCTTCTTTTTCTTGAGTCCTCTTCATCCTGCGAGAATACAATAAGACCATGCTTCACTACAACGAAACATAAAACAGCACTGGACCCATTCACCTTGTCAGCTACATTTTATCCTAGGAAAGCAAGTTTATAGCTTTAACATGCACAAAGCTATAAACTGCCCCCAAAAGAACTAAAACTACGGTAAACTGCGTTTATTCAAGCAAACCACACATCAGAGAACAAAGGACTGTCTACAAAGATGTCATTTTTTATCCGTTCAGAACACCCACATATAGCTTGTCTTTTTGGTGGGCAAATCTATCTTTGTCAAACACATGGCCCTAAGGTATCACAAAAGCACCTTCGCGTGCTTGCATTGAGGCAAAGTAATTTTCAGTAAGTCAGGTTTTTCACAATAATCTTGTCAGCCTATGAGCCAATCACTAGGTGAACTGCACCAGGCTCATGTACAGCATAAAAAGGCGTGAAAAAACTGGAGAAGCTGTCGTGCATGGTTCATTTTTGTTTCATATACTTATCATTCTTTGTTGGACAAATACTGCAGCCTTTTACACACGCACATAAGTTTTGTAAACCTGGCTACGAGAAAACAAAAAACACTTTGCTACTGCAGCATCTAGTCTACAATACCGTATCAATTCTGTGCTGTGTGCCCACTCTGCAAAAGAATTATGTTATCTTTCGAGTTCCCACCTCAAGAACTAACATGGACAGGCATATCTCTATACTCGCGGACAACTTTCTGTGGCAATGAAGGGGAAGCTACGGAGGCAAAGCGCGCACAAATGAGAGTGCTTCTGAAGAGTTCTGCGTTTTAATCCACGTTGGTTTAGGCTGGGGAAGAGAAAACATAAGCAGTTTATTAGCAACAGTTAAATAAGACGGAACACACCAGTGAAAGTAAAAGTTTGCTCATTTGGCGGCTTTTCCCTTCCGCGTCTGGGCAAACGCTAAACCGTCGCACGTGGAAGCTGCGTCGATTCAGCGTCTGTTCCGAGCAACCAAAAGCACTCAAACGCTGACGGACTACTTGGCGTGGTAACACATGTGCAGCATCACGCGCCTGTACCTTTCCCTTCATTGCCACAGAAAGTTGTCCGCGAGTATACACAGCCCTGCGCACGTCATTAGCAGCATTGTCTTGAAAGTTTGCTTGCTTCTTCAACCATAGTTGGCTAAAACTGACTGCTGACACAGTGAAACTTGTATATATAAATTGGCCAGTCACAATTTTCTGACATATGAAAAGACGTGTATGTTGTGAGCTGTTCTGGCTATAGATAGACATGGTGCACATAGGTACAAAACAAACAAAAAATATCATAAGGCATGTCTCTTCTTGAGACTGTGGAAGTGTTTATTGTTGTTGAAACATTTAATAAAATAATAACAAAAAGTTTCCACTCCTAGGGAGCTGATTCATCAGGACAGGAGGCAGTGTTCAATTATATATGCAAACAAAGTGTCATGAAATTTTACTGTAAGTGTACTGACATGTGAATTGCAGTCACCCGTATATATCACTGTGACAAGCTGGTGCAGGCTCCATGCGCTTATGTTAACAAAGGTGTGCTCAAACTTCAATGACGGATGTGCAGTACTGTAACTGATTTTTCAAAAATTTGCGGCAACTTGATATGACCATGTACAAAAATCAAGGAAAATGATTGCCATTACAGCCAAACGATAGTGATTCCCACGTAACCAAATCTAAAACTGTTTATACCTTGCACAATCCTACTTCCTAGTTACTTGCGTAACAACCTGGCACTAGTAGGCAGCTTTAACCCACCCCATCCATGTTCAAGCATGTATGAAACACAGAAATGCTCTTGCTTGTATGCCACTGAACCAACCTGAGTGAAGCTTGCTGCATATAGTAGAAAAAACAGAAAATAGGGTTAAATTCTAGTGACTGTCAGGAACAGATCTTTCATTAAAAAGAAGCCCTGAACCACATTTCATCGAAGTGGAGAAAGGTACTTGAAGTGAAAATAGGCTATTTGAGAAATACTTTGCTGCAAGTACTTCAATGTGTTCAGCAGAAACAGGGTTATTGGCAATCAAACGTGGCCTCCGGTGTGTTCTCTCTCCTTCTTCAATGCCTTGCACTGCGAAGGCTACGGAGGAGTGAGGTGTGAGCACAACGCTCCGCCTTCCCAATGTCACCGTGGCGCACAGTTCAAATTTAATTTTGGATGTTAAATTAAATTATGGGGTTTTACATGCCAAAACCACAATCTGATTATGAGCATGCAGTAGTGGGGGACTCCGGAAATTTGGACCACCTGGGGTTCTTTAACGGGCGCCTAAATCTAAGTACACTGGTGTTTTCTCATTTCGCCCCCATCGAAATGCGGCTGCCGTGGCCGGGATTTTGGGTGTTAACGTAGACGCCATGACTTCCGATTTTGGTGCCTACAACGCACTAAACGTAAGCTAAATGCTGTTATCCTCAGCGAGCCGCAGTGCGCTTAGCCAGTGGACTCGTGGCCGCAGTATCTACGCTACGTAGCCGACTGCAGTTACCAATAGCAGCCACGTATGAGAATCTGCTTTATTACGAAATAAAGCGTCCAGAAAAGAGTGAGGAACATGGCTTCTGTTGAAAAGAGAGCGCTTGAGAGAAAAGTGACTTTGTGCTCTACTTGCGAGCGCCACGTACCGCATACAACAGCAAAACTTGGCTGAGATGTTAACAGCAGCGTATGCTACCCACAGACTATGTTGTTTCACCAAGCCCGAGAGGTGGTTCAGGGCCCCTCTAAGTATTCCATACATATTTTTTAATTGCACAATCAGAAAAATTTTGGAAACTGAAACACAACTCTGTTGTTTACAACTTTGAAAAATGTGTGGGGGGGGGGAGGGGGGGGAAGGGGGCAAGGAAATTCTGTAAACTGCATCTTTTCAGGCATTTAAAGAAAAAAAAAACTACATTGCCCCGATGTATACCAACAATTTGTGAATAGCACATTTGCAAAACTCAGATAAATTATTTAACAAGTTCATGTACACAGCAAACTAATACATCAGATTGTATCCTTTATACACTCTAAGATGCAGTTCAAGGAACTGAAATACCCGTTTTTGTTGCAGGTGCACAGAATTGAAGCATACATTTTTCAAAAATTTCAACCTATAAATATTGGCTTCTAAATATTCCAATAATCACTAAAATTTATTGCAGCACAAAATAGAGATATTAATTTAAGCTAGATTTATAGAACACACTTCCGGAATGCCAAACAGGTCAGCCTTATCCTCGATGCAAGTGTGACGTGCCAGAAAAAAACTTGAAACGATACATGGCCAGCGACACTATCTTGAGATTCCTGCACCAGCTTTTCATATGAGGTGCAACCCAAAAGTTCTGGGAATTCAGTCGTAAAAAAAGTGTTGACCATAACGCCTAATCAGCACTGTCTCCTTTGAAGTAGACCCCTTGAGCATATATACACCAATCCCAGCGTTTCTGCCACGATTGCATGTATTCGTGGAACTCTCTAGGCGACAGTATGTTGAGGACTGCCTGGGATTCCGACTGGATCTCTTCAACAGTGTGAAACCGACGTCCTTTCAGCCTCAACTTCAACTTTGTGAACAAGAAAAAGTCACAAGCGACAAGGTTGGGTGAATAGGGTTGGTACGGAAGTACTGTGATTTGTTTGGAAGTCAGGAACTGTCGAACAACGAGTGATGTGTGAGTGGGCGCATTGTCGTGATGAAGCCAGTTGTTGTTCTTCCACTTCTCCGGACATCTGCGACAAATGCTCTCTCTTAAGCGCCTCAAAACGTCACAGTAAAGCTCGCTATTCACAGTTTGTCCAGGAGGTACAAATTCCTTGTGGACAATTCCATGTAGGTCAAAAAAACAACAAAAAACGATGAGCATGGACTTCACAATGCCACGAACTTGACGTGCCTTTTTTGGCCAAGGGGAATTTGGCAACTTCCATTTGCGACGACTGCTGTTTGGTTCCAGGATTGTAGCCATAAACCCACGTCTCATCTCCGGTTATTACACTTGAGAGGAATGTGGGATTGTCTCTGACTTGCTGCTTCAGTTCCATACAGGCAGAAACACGGCGCAGCTTTTGCTCGTCACTGAGCAGTCTTGGCACGAATTTTGCAGAAATGCAGTTCATGTTCAAAACATCCGAACAAAATTCACTGAAATGTGTAGTACAATTGTCCTACAATGTCGCAGACAACCTTTATAGTTAGCCTGCGATTTCCATGGATAGCCTTACGAACTTCCGCTATCGTTTTTGGGGTAGTGCTTGCTGACAGGCATCCAGAACGTTGATCGTCGTCAACACACATTCGACCCTCTTTGAAGCGTTTATGCAATAAAAATATCCTACTTTGGCTCATGGATGGATGGATGGATGGATGGATGGATGAGGCTGAACCCTTTAAATCGGGTGGTGGCATAAGCCACCTAGCCGTTGCTATTAACATATTTTGTACTTTGTGGTGGGTGAAATTTCACCCCTGCCTTGATTTTAGCCACCAATCAGATAACCTCCGTTTGGTTATTTCTACCCGCTTAAAATTTATTTTGCCTTCACTGTCCCTAAACCCCAATGCTTTGAAAAAATCAGCCCCGTTGCTTTGCACTGTAGGGTTAAGCTCTTTACAGAAAAGTATGAGGTGTTCAGCCGTTTCCTCTTCCTCTCCACACGCACCGCACAACATGTCTATACCTTGGTACTTGACTCGGTACACCTTAGTCCGCAATACTACCGTCCTGGCTTCAAACAACAAAGAGCTTCGACTAAAATTATCATATATATTTTCTTTGGCAATTTCTTGCTTGAAAGTTCTGTATGTTCCCAGTGCTGATTTCGTCTGCACCCCTGTTTTCCATAGACTCCTCTCTGTTTCTTTAACCTTTTTCTTAACCGCTGTTTCCTGGTTTTCACCCCTCCTGCAGTCCAAATATTTGATTGACAATTTTCTGGTCAGCTTCCTCCATTTTGTGTCAACATTCCTCGTGTACAAATAACTGAGAACTCTCCTTGCCCACCGCTTTTCTGCCATTTCTCTCAATCGCTCCTCAAATTCGTGGGTCCCTTTGGACCTGTAAAAACTTTTGGGTCCCTTTGGACCTGTAATGCCCAACATATCATACGTGCTATGCCGAGACTGATACCTCAAATTCTGATTTAAGCATGGCGTCAACTCCAAAAGCGTCCTCTAGCATACAATGAGATTGATCCACAGTTTTTCCAAGTTTAAAACAAAACTTAATGCAAATCCTTTGCTCCTAGAAGTTTGCAATACTGGTTGCGAAGAAATGTGCCAAATTGGTGAAACATTGCGTTGCAAAACAACACTTTGCAAAACAATACTCCTTCTTAGATGCAAGTCGTTTGGCACACTGATCCGCAAGGAATACTGCTAGCCACATCTAGCGGCAGAAATGTGCACCCCACTCAGTTTGCCTGTGCTTTTCTAATTACCGGGACTTTTGGTTAGCACCATGTATCATGGACTGTGAAGCCTAATTAATTGTTTGTTAACAGACAAGTTTACACTGCATATGAAATTAAGTAAAGACTCGACCTGGCAACACTCTGCAACTAAAAAAAGTGCACCGGTCACACGGGGCACTTTCTTCGCAATCGAGACTGACCAAGGTAGCATTTCTCAACTACGACAGGCTGCAGCTTGTGCAAAAAAAAAAAAAAAAAAAAAAAAACAGTTTCGATCGGGCATGAATGCAATCGAAAGTGCCCTGTATGACAGCAGTTATTAGACACCTGCAACATTACAGACGTCACAGGCATGGTAGTTTGGATAGGGAAATCAAAGATGAACGCTTGGCCTCGATTTTATTCCATTCATAACCATAATGAAGCTCTCCAATAAAGGGGCCCTGAACCACCCCTTGGGCTTGGTGAAATAACATAGCCCGCGGGTAGCATACGCTGCTGTGAACACCTCAGCCAAGTTTCGCTGTCATACACAGAGCGCAAGTCACCTTTCTCTGAAACGCTCTCTTTTCAAACAGAAGCCTGCTCCTCACTCTCTTCTGGATGCTTTATTTCGTAATAAAGCGGATTCCCATACACGGCTGCTATTGGTGGCTGCGGTCGGAGATACCGCGGGGTGCTGCCACGAGCCCACTGGCTAAGTGCACTGCGGCTTGCTGAGGAAAACCGCGTTTGGCTTACGTTTAGCGCGTCGTAGGCACCAACATCGGAAGTCGTGGCGTCTACGTTGACATCCAAAATGAAATTTGAACCGCGCGCTATGCTGACATTTAGAAGGTGGAGTGTTGTGGGAACGCCTCGCTCCACCATAGCCTTCGCAGTGACAGGCAATGAAAAACAGGAGCACAGCGAAAGCCGTGCTTGATTGCCAATAACTTCACTTTTGCCGAATGCATTGAAGCACATTTTGCACAAAGTATTTCAGAAATAGCTTATTTTCACTTGAAATGCATTTCTCCACTTTGATAAAAAGTGGTTCAGGGCTCCTTTAATGAAATGTAAATTATGCTTTGAAAGAATACTGGACTACTTCATTGACCTAAACAGATAAATATTTTTCTCTTTTGGGTCCCTTTGGACCTGTAATGCCCAACATATCCGACGTGCTATGCCGAGACTAATACCTCAAATTCTGATTTAAGCATGGGAAACTTGATGTACAGCCTACAGTAGTGCTCCTGATGCACTGGATTGAGCTTTCACTTGTGGAAAGTTTAGCAAACCAATTACTATACTAATTAAATTACAATATGGTCAGAAATACAAGAGAGCTAGTTGTAATTTTCCTTCATGTGAAACAGTGTTAGGTCATTGTAGGCTTAAACTTTCCTGTCAAATGCAAAAAGTGTCATTCCATTTGGTTCAGTAATTGTCCAACGAGAGCATTGCTGTGTTTCAAATGTAAAATTTGAATATGAGAGAAGGTCCCAGGGGGTAAAGCTGCATCTTGAAACAAATGGAGCAGTCAAATAAATCCATAATAAGATGAGTGATACAATAGGTAACCATGTGGGCAATATTACAATTCGAAAAGCAAATCGATCGCTGGCCCTTGCGCGACTGGTCAGAACTGCGCTTTTGTCAGCAAAAGCCCGATTCTGACCAATCATGCGAGGGCAAGAAAACGGTTTGCTTTTCGAATCGTTATAAGATCACACCCAGCAGCCTTTTATAGTACTAACGTGATGGATGCTGAGGGAGAGGAATCACATTCAGGTGCATCACACAAGTGCTGAGATATGAAAATTTGCAGGTGCAGGATTGGGAGTGGATGTCACTGGGCGGGGTGATTGGAGGACAACGAGAAATGCCTCTTGTCCTGCTGTGGACTTAAGCTTCAGCTGACGATGATGATGATGAAGAAGAAGTAAGGTTATTTGATGTTCACGTACAATTAAAGTAGTGTTGACGCTTACTGTGTTCTTGCAGCGCTTAAAGGTGCATGCGTCGCTGCTCCTACTGCAAGGGAAAGGTGCGTCGGCAAGAGAGTAAACAAAAGGCATCAGTTCCAAGCTCACACATTCCTGTTAGTCAAAAAAAAAAAAAGTGCAAAGGCATGAGCGCAACACACACACAGGGTGCATATGAGGAAACAGGGAAATTAAAAACAAGATCGAATTGCACGAGTGGTGCTCCATATCTTTCTTGTCAAAGAATGCACAAATACTGAGCAACAATATTTTTGCAGTGAAAATTTGAACTGTGTGCATCAACAGGACAAATTTACATACAGGCAGCACATAAGACAGCATACGGTGGTTAGTGACAAGTGACATAACGGACTATTTCATACCTTATCAGGAATGGTTACCGATTTTACAGGAAGTGACCCGCACGATGTAACGACTTCTAAAAATAAAATACGGTTCTTTCCTTGCTTCCTTGCTTTTACCACAGCACCCCCTCTAAGCGCTGGACACTCCCTATTGCTATCGGTTTGTGAACAGCTCCAGGAAACTCAGGCCCACGAGTTGATCCACAAGTTGCAGCAGAAGCCCACTTTCCTAACAGTGAGATTATGAAACTTTTTTTCATGCAACTGCCTGTAGCTGACTTTCCAGGGAGAAGTCAGATTTCAACCACTGGCATTTTGTGTGTCTTTGTGCTCGGTAAAAAGTGTTCTGAAGATAAAAAGTGCTTTGAAGCATAGATTTTCCCTGGGTGCCAACGATAAGCGAGTATTGTATGCTCAATCACCGCATTCCTTTTTAGGTATCTTCTTACGCAGTGACGAAGGCTCACTGCAGCAGCTTAGTGTAGTCAATGAACATTATGTGTTAGTCCTGTTATCATGCAAAACAACCAGCTCGAAAGAGGTGCAAAATGTTAGAGTTAGAATGCATGCCTTGCCTATGTTGTTCACATGCAACATGCAATAAAGTGGGTTCATTAGAGAGTTTTTACCTGCAGCTCGAGTTTTAGCATTACCAGTTTATCGGAGTACAAGGAAACACGAACAGCAGCGCCGTTGGGAATGTGTGGTGACATCATGATTAAACGAGAATGTGCTGGAACATTCTGCCGTTGTGTGATACAACTTTGCCACAAAAACTATTGGGAAGTTAGTGTCACTGCAGCGATCTTTATGCTAGTAGGTAAAAGCATGCAGCAACATAATGCAATACAGCTTGGTCGAGCACGGCACCACAGGATGTTGCCACCATTGTGCTGCTGTTTGTGGCTCCCTGCTTGTATTCCGTTAATGTGTATACGTACTGGCAGAAACTTCTACAGGGTTCGTACAGAACATTTGACCCAATATTCAAGGGCGATTCAAAGATTTCAAGGATGCCGAAGGCCAAAATTCAAGGAAGGGGAAACAAACCTTATTTGTACACATACACTGAAAAAGAATGAAATCTACTTGTTAGCTGCAATTTCTTGTAGCTAAGCAGCTGCTCAGTTGGACACATGCTTCAAGCTCGTCAGATTGCTTTGCTAAGTTGACTTCCCCATTGTAATGATGTCAATTGTCTTCTGGCATGATGGTTAGTAGTGTCCGACTTAAGTCAAGGATACTCGTCATGTTAACGCCAAAAAGCTGAAACTTGCTTTTCACCAGGCATTTCAAGAGCCTAGGGCATGGAAATGGAACCTTGATGGTTGGGTGTGAACCAACTAGCAAAACAACAAAATGGTGGCAGGGCTTCTTCGCTTGATCTGGCTTTGTTTAGCTCCATGATGGCAACGGTGATTTAAACAAACCTCTCATTGGTGGCTGTGGACAAGGCACATTGCAATTGTTTAGCAACCCTCCCAAAATAAAATAATCTGTGATTGTTTCTCGATAGACAATGTCCATGCCATAGCCCCTATGCAAAGTTCGTTACTTTGAATGTTCTGAATTCGCCCCCAACCCCAGTTTTCAAGGAATTCAAGGAGCACACTTATTTTTAAGGAGCTTTAAAAGCCCTTGAATCTCCTTTTATTTAAGGATTTCAAGGAGGCATACGAACCCCATTACTATTTTTCTGACAGACTTTTAAACACAGAAAGCTTGTATGTCCATTGTATGCATCTATTATTAAAGCGAGCACAGCAAGATGACGCAAGAAGCAAGCATGTGCCCATTACATCGGCATAGAAAGCTGTTGAACTGAAAGTTAGCCTCCGTTGTTATTTGCTGAACAGTGCCTGTTGTCCTTTGCTTCTGACCATAATTTTTCTATTTTTCACCAAATTTGCGAAACACACAAAAAGAAAAAATGTAACAGGACCTAAAGCAATGTTTCATAGCTCATTTAACACAATTCTTTCAATCTGCCACACTGTTATTTGCCATGCCCATTGCCCGATACAGTGAGTGAAGAGTGTAGGTGCAGATTTCACTTAGGCCAAAGGCAAAGGTCAAAAGAATAAACAGAGAATAGAACTGGAACAAAAATAATCCTGGCATCAGGCAGATCCACATTAGAGACAGGATTATGCAAATCATGCAAAGGAAGAAAATGCAAGTAAATTCCATCCAAGAAAACATTCGCAAGGACGTTCTTGGCCGAGTCTTTAATGCCCACAGACCAAGGCCACTGCACAAAAGAAACCAATCACACAAGCCCCACAACGGTGAAAGAACAGGATCATCAAACAAAAAATTGTTAACCGCCTGTAGCAGAATAATACAAAGCAAAACCTACAAGGATTCTCTAAAAAGCTTACCCACATAATTTTTTTAAAATCTTTTGTTTCTGCTCACTTCACTTTGAGTGATGATTTAGTCGGCCTTGTGCCACCTGCTAGCCTCCTGGCTAAATCAACAGAGCCACTGCCTTATCTGGCATAAATTGCTGATACGATTTCTGCACTTCCACAAAATTTTTTGTCAATGAAAAGCTCGCATATTTTTTTGTGAAGCCCTTCTCTCTGCACAATTCTGCTACAGGCAAGTGGACACAATTTTTTTTTTTCTTCAAGAGTTTTAACAAGGGCTCCTTTACATTGTGGCTTTCTGCAAAAGTCATTTGGTTAGGAAACGATTCACGTTTCTTGATCCAGCGTAGGTGTTCCAAACCAGAGCTTACTGCAATGACGTGCAGTTCACAATGGTGCTGAAAAAGAAATCCAGCAGCATTCTCCACTGCCCACACCAAACTTACTGAAGAGTTGCACTCTTCACAGTTCCAGGTGTAGCCCCGCTGCTTCGGGCTCTTTCGCACAGGTGGATACAGGCAGAGGAAGTGGTAGCCCTTCTTGCACTCATCACAGCTGCATCAAACAAAAAAAGAAAAAACAAAAAGCTTTTTGAAGTTTGCTCGCTTGTCCATCTGGCTGTCCTAATAACTTCTGTAGTGGGACAGTCAGTTTTTATAGTGGCAACACTAAATAAATGGGTCGCAATCAGAAGTCTGTGAATAATACAAATATTGAATCGAATATCGAATAGTCAAATGCAGACACATATTCGACGTGGCCTGTTTAAATAGCATTCCAAAAACCTCGCAATGCTTGTTTCGTGCCAAGAAAAGACTTATTTTACAAGAAAATTGCATCTGAAGGGTCTGAATACCTTTATCGCCATTCAAATCTCCCGCCGCCCAGGGAGTGGTGACGTTGCATATGCCATCACCACCCTTTGCTGCCGTCAGTGAGTAAACGGCGCCTGACAGACGGCAGTACGTTTTTTTGCCCAAACCCAAACGCGCGGCCATGGAGAAACCGAGCTAAGGTGCTAGAGTGGTGGATTCGCCGCTGCAGCTGCTTTTGGTCAAGTGGTGTGGACTGTTTGGGCATCCCGCAGCATCACATGGAAGTGTAATTCTCTGCTATTTGCAGTTTGTGCGAGTTTCGCGAGCCAGCAAGACAACGCAGCACTGCGCGAAAGCGTGGGCGGCGTAGAGTCGAGCGAGAGCGAAACATTTCGACCGCCCATGAGTTCTTTTTTGTAAAAATGAAATAGAACGGGACAAGTAGCATTTTCTTTTGTCTCATAAAGCAATACAATGATGTTTGTATAACAAGTGGTTGAGTACTAGTGAAAGAATGAGTGCCTTCGTCATCAGGCAAGTTGAATGTCCTAGAGAAGTCTCTAATCGTGTCTTGCATTTACCTCAATTTCTCGATTACTAAGGGTCTACTTGCGATAATATTGACGCCTTAGAGATTCTTGAGCACTAATCTATCACTTTAGCTTGACTTAATATTTGCCTTTAGTGTCCCTTTAATCTCGGCGATTTCACAGACGGGGCACGTACACTTGTGGGCAAGAAAAGCTGCTGGGATTTGTGTGCCATAGACACACGTAAAAGGGCCCGTTGTAAGCAAATCATCACAGGTTGTAGCGTGAAAGATAAAATGGCTACATGACTAGACAACCAAAAACAATAAACGAAAGACTACAAGCAAAAACCACAGGTTGACATATAATTTTCTGCTACGTAACTGAAACCAATGCTTGCATTACCCATTTTGTTTTTGTCTTGCTTCGAAAATTTTTGTCACCTTACTTCTGATAATTTGCTGGTACTCAGATACCAGCAAATCTTCTCCCGGGTCGTAGCGCGCCGCATTCACAGCTATTGCCGCAAACTCTGTTGTGATAAGCATCTTCACCTATCTGTTTCACAGCGCGCGTTGCCATTGGAAGCGTACTGCATGCTTTTAATAAGCGATAACCTAAACGCGTCGCCATTCCCTGGTGCAGACTGTAATCATAAAGATAGGTTTTTGAGATCTCATGTAAACAAGAAATGGGGCAAGGCACACACGATCGAGAACAGTAGCCCGCATTACTCGCCCGCCCATCTCACGTAAGAACGCCAGCGCGCACTTAGTTTCTTATTCCGGTACCAGCAAATATCCTCCCAGTTCGTTACACGCCGCATTCTCGGCTGTCGCTGCCAACCTTATTGCGATAAGCCTCTTGATCTACCTATCTTACAGCGCATGGGGCGTAGTGCCATTGGAAGCGTACTGCACACTTTTAGTAGGCGATAACCCAAATGTGCTGCCGTTCGCTGTGCGCAATGTGTGCGTCATGTTTCGCTCCGGTGGTATCCGGCGCCGCCCACTAGCTCGATTTCATTTCGGTTTCCCGTCGGCATTCTAAAGCACTCTGCAATTGGAAAACAACAAAACGCGTCTCGGGCCACTGGAGCCCCACTAACTCGACATGCGTTGGCGACTCATGCAGCAACGATTCATGCAACGCATCGCAATACAAAGATGTCAAAGTTCAGTGTAACTTTTTTCAGTTCCTTCGGATCATGTTTTCCCAATTAGTACATTCTGTCCCTCATTTTTTTTTTCAAAAACGTATCAGCGAGGTTCTACTATAGCTGTCTTCTAAAACAGGAAGGCAAAAGATTACATGGCGCTGACAGAACAAGGACACTTTTGTGCAAAGAATATCTTGAAGTTCAAATGAACCACATCTTCATATGGCTCATAAGGATAAAATATTGTGGTTGTTTCAGGTCATTTCTGACTAGCCTGGTTGCTTACTTGGGTTTGTTTTTAGCCGCCTATCCGCTTGGTCACCAAACTTAATCGGGAACCGCCTTACTTTAAGCTCCAACTGTGCGCAAAAAGAAAACTCCAACACTCTACAGCCTGGATGCCCTAAAAATGCCGCCATGTGATGTGGCAACAGCTTGCACGAGGCAAGCTAGTGGCTCGTATAACCTTTGGAAGAGATCATACATTGGATACAAACAAAATCACTTACACAACAAGATTTGTGCAGTCACCCGGATTACCGCACCGCTTGCACTCCACCTTCAGGTCTTTGTCCAGCGGAGTCCTCTTCACTGGCATGCGAATCCCGGACACACCAGGGACTGCCTCAATGTACTGCACAGCCACACAGAAGGTGCAGTAGTGTTAAGTATCGCCAGCTATGAGCACAAGGAAAAAAAAAGAAAGAAAAGAATACCTTCGAGCCCTGTGCACACTTCACATAACATGAATAGTGATAGTTGCAAGCAAACTTTTTCCAGGACATGAGGAACATGCATTGAGAATCGTGGTGCCCTTTGGGGACACATGGAGTAGACATGCTGTGCAATATGCAGCAACAGTTTACAAGGGCGGGCCTCAAGCATTTATTGATGCTTTCCAGTTGGGAGGGAGCGAATTCCAAAACTTTTGAATACAAATTGAAGACGAATACTTAACTTTGAATATCAAATAATGACATTAACAAGCATTCATTAGGAAGTTTGATTGATTCAACCTGTTGGAACATTGTAATTATTTTGAGAGTGGTAAAAATACACTAGTAAGCCATTACAGTAAAATCCCATTTATATGACTTAGATTAATTTGTAAAATTGAGTAATTGAGTAATTAAGCTGGCATGTTTGCATAGCGAGGCCGTGTGGACAGGCATCGCTGTTGTGGATTGGCCCATTGGATTTACACTCCCCGAAAGAGCATTCTTATTGCAGTCAGGCTCCTTTGTGCAATCACCCCCATCCTCTTTCACTACGCTCTAAGTACACCCTCACTGTTCGGAAACTTGTCCCCTTGCTACTCAGAGGTTAGCTTTCCCGCACAACGTGGTCGTCCGGTGGCTGGGCATACTTTACGCACTAAATTTCACCTGTTGCACAAAATCATCACAAAATCAGGCATACAATCCTAGAGTGATAAAAACAAACAAAGAATTGTGTCTGCTCTCACACGGTCAGCAAAATATTCAATCTGTTTCAAATATTCGTATCCTATCGAATATATGAAAATTTTGGAGTACATGGCTTTCAAAACAAAAACTAACTTTAAACATATAATATTCGGTGGTATTTGAAATTTCTCAGTATTCATGCACCCCTATTTGCAGTTATTCTGCAAACGCGTCGTAAATCACAAGCATTCTAATGACTGGCATGATTAAATGTTAATTGTATGTAAAGGTACACTGCTAATTAACAGTGGCACATCTTACTACTATGTGTGCCAGTGCAAACATTTATCTACCGTCAAATACTGCAGAAGCACCCAGATTCGCACAAGCGCCCCGTATTACTATTTCCAAAGCTTCAGAATTCTGAAAATTATATGTCTAGCGCTTCTCCCCCCCCCCCTTCAAAAGTGGCAGCATCAGCCGAAATATTCACCCCACTGCCGTCGCTACGAGACCGCTAGGGGCGATGACGGGGATATTTGCTTCCTTGCAGTGAAAAGAGAAAGACCAATGGGGGTGAAGATAATGCAGAATGAGACACATCTTGATAAAGTGTGCACACAGCCACTGTTCCCAAACTTCTCGTGCAATCCGCTAGTCGCACGATGCACACCTATACCATCGCCAGGATGATCGAAGTCGTCGAGTGGCACCGCGCATCGGGAAAGAATGTGAGCTGCACCGCTCGGCATTTCAAGAGAGACAGAAAAAGAATCCACGAGTGGGACCCCAAGTATGACACCCTAAAGCACTTCAACTACGGCAAGCAGAAGAGGAAGCGCAAACTCACGGATGGCGGGCCTGTCTTCAATGAAGAGTTGGCCGACACCCTCTTTGATTACCTTCAAACGGAATGAGATGCTGGCCCCGCAGTCAATAACCGGCTCCTAACAGAGGAAGCGCTGAGAATTGCTGGAAACCTGAACCTCGGCAACTTCCAAGGCCTCAAGCATGTATATCAACCTGTGGAAGAAGCGATTCAGAGTGGCAATATGTGTGTCTACCATTGACAGTCAGAAGACCCCTGCTGACTGCAGGGAAGCTGTAGATGCCTTTCGCTCAAGAATTGCAACTTTGAGGGCAAGCTTCGACTACATGGCCTACAACATGTGCAACATGGATCAGACTATGGTTAGAATGGACAGTCCAGCGACTCGTACCAACAACATCGCAGGGGAAAGCAGCATACGGATCACCAACACCGCAGTTTCACCGTGGCCCTGGCGGCCCGAGCATCTGGGGAAAAACTTCGGTGCTTATCGTCCTCAAGGAGCCTACAGGAAGAATTTCGGCTCGGGCGTTCATGAACCCTTGAATTCCAGGTAAATAACGCCATTTAACATATTCTTCTGTTTTAATATATTCCTCTGTTGTATCACGTGACAATACGGAGAAATGCTGGTCGCAAGAGAAATCGAAAGTGACAGTGCTGACTCAATGACATAACACCCGCGACCTAGGCGCAATAATTGCGAAAAGCCGCTCACGGTTGTTCCTAATTCTTGTGCCCTTTGTCTTCGTTTCTACAGCAAATGTACAGTCAACTTCATAAAAAAAATGTCTGGATGACAACCGAAAAATGCCTCGAGTGGTTCAGCCACCCTTGGGGTCCTAAACATGGACGATGTTCGCCGCTTACTCGTCATCGACCAAGCCCCATCCACAAAACGAAGGCCGTTGTCTATGCAGTAGAAGCGGCTAGTACCGACATCGTGTACATTCCAGGAGGGTATACAGAAATCCTGCAACCAGCAGACGTCTACTGGAATAAGTCATTCAAGGACTCCCTCCGCATGTCATGGGCCGAGTTTATGAGGAAGGGAGAGAAGACTCCTAAAGGGAACCTTCAGAAGCCTTCATGCCAAGACGTGCTGAACTTTGTGTCGAGGGCTTGGGCTGCTGTGTATGAAAAAAAGGTCGCGCAATCCTTCAAGGGTTGTGGGATCAGTGTCGTGTTGGATGGCAGCGAGGACGGGCACTTGCATAACCGACTTGCAGGCACCAAAGAGCCCGTGGTCTGTTCAAGTCGCGCGAGTGTCAGTAACGAATGCATTGACCTCCTATTCTGCACCAACTGGGAAGAGTCGTGCACTCGGTTCAGTGACAAGTAGGTGCTAATGTAGCCCATCATTTACCATTTGTAAATAAACATGCTTTCTTCGATTCCATAGCCACTATAGCCCTGCCTCGAAGTTTTTCGTTGGCCGCAATCTTGGTTTTTACTGCTTCGACCGGACAAGCGCCCATATCTAGATTAACTTAATTTTCAGTGAAAGTGGGGTGAACACTTCCGCGGTATTTTACGGTATTGTGTTATTCCCTTATAAAGACACTGTGGTTTTACTTGAGGAAAACATGCTCAATGAGTTGCAATACCTGCTGACAACTATAGACACATCTGAGCTAGTCAAAAGTCCATAAGGGCCTTTGGCTACCTGTTTAAGTTTCAGAAAGCAATACGCTCTTCAGGATGTTTCACAAATATCCTACTTCCACCATCACCACCACACAAATGTAAAAATACATAATGGTCACATGCATGCAAGTGAGCCTGCCTGCCATTGACTTTTAAAATGAATACTTCCTGAAAAAAATTAAAAAATTATTCAAGTAATCGGTACACACAGTTGTTTCCTGACACACAACAACCAAAAGTATGGCGATTGTCTGAAGCATGCTGCCACTTGCAAACTGAAACAGCAGTATGTAGCTGCAATCGCAGCAGTGTCCCAACAAATGTGGTTAGGGATGGTGGCATTTAATTAAATGTGCCACTTATTTGTCTTCTTTGTACTGTAAAACTAAACAGAATGTGAACCATAAGCTAAACAGTCAGACCCCACAACCTAGACTTGCACATCTGGTATGACAACACAAAGAGCTCTTTTTTTTTTTTGGCTAGCCTCTCAGCTCTAAAAGCTGCACATAGATTGCATTTTCTAATCTCTTCTGCAATCGAGCCATTTGGATTTAGTAGCTGCATGGTTTGTCTGATATAGGAAAGAAGAAAACAACAAATAAGTAGAATGGCAGCTTTCCGCATGATCTGTAAAAAAATTATTTGGGGACATAAGCAGGTTGCACACATTAAGGAACTTTTACACAAGGACCCTTTAGCACAGGTAGCTTTAACAACAGCACCAACATTTAAGTCCATTCTTTATATGACTCTGTATTGTGCATCTCGAATTTTACTTTCGATCAGCTCAGAGCACATATTGGATAATGCAATGATTTGTGGCTGCCTGTATCCCAGGTTCTTGCCAATATGTGTTGCTCCTCCTTCTGCCAGGAACAATGCTAGCACTAGTTGGCGTACTCACTCCTATGCATCTTGCTTCTTATAAGTCAAGCTTTGTTTATAACGAAGTCGTATCCTACACGACAAAACCTTCATTATACGCAATATTCGTTACAAGTATGTAGTATTTGTTACATGCTTATATTGGTGAGAAACATTCTAGATTTACTTCGTTATACTGTGTATCCATTAATATGTTACATCTAAGTTCAAATGCATATAGTGCCACTCTGTTTTACAAGGTAAAGCACTCATTTATAGGTTCTTTATACGATGCAGTATGCAGTATGCCTCCTCTCACTGACCAACCATACTCACCTGGTCTCTCCTCCTCTTATCAGCCGGCACCTCCCTTCTTAGATGCATGACATATCTGGACAGTGTAACAATACGTGTGCTAGCAGAGGAGTTGCAAAATTTGTTTTGAAACCAGCTTTAACTGGAACATGGCTTGTTGACGGGCTAGTTGGTCTTAATGGCAAAGGATGAAGGACAACATCTGAGAAGAAAGCGATGGACACGGGTGCTATAACATCTTTAGCACTGTAATGATACAGTCAGCTGCTTCCTGCTGCGCTCTGTGTACAGATCTGCGTGCACCGCTAATAAAAGAGAATTCTTTAAGACCTCCAAACCCAATCACGCACACTGCTTTATTGCTGCGTTTGCTTGACACCCTTAGCAATTTTTCTTTTTTATAGAAAGAGGCCTACCGGTGTGGAGGGTTCACTTTTAGGAACTGGGGCAGGTGTTGTCGCAGCTGGTGCTGGTGCCACTGCCGCAGGAGCGGACTTGCGCTTGGCTCGCTTTGCCTTGCGGTAGGCCTGCATTTCGGGAGCCAGGCGACGGCGAGGACGCTTCCCTTGGCCCGTCGAGCTTCGCTGCCGCTTGGCAGCTGGGCTCTGGGAGGCCACATCTGCAGGCTCCGTAGGGTTTTCTAGTGAGTCACCACCAACAGTTGTTGATGTCGCTGTTGCCATAGGTGCAGTGATGGTTGCACTAGAAGTGACCGTGGCAGTGACCGTGGCTGTGGTAGTAGTGGTGGCGGCAGCGGTGGCAACGGGAGTGGCAGAGGTCGTAGCAGTGACATTTGGGGCGTCTGGTACAATGCAGGTCCGCGACTGTCGCACGCGGCGACTCAGACGACTGGTCTGCAACTGTGGGGCAAGAACGAGCATTCTACTTATGATCTAGACAATTCGCAATTCATCCATTAGGCAGCCGTATTAAAGTATATTCAGGAGAGTTTGTGTGCCTAACCCTCATAGTGCCCAAAATGACAATTATTCTGCAGTTTATTTTTAAAGTTTTGCATAAATCTACAAGGTGGAGTTTAATGTAAGCAAAAACTGTTGCTTGCCTAAATACAGCACACTGCTACAAAGGAACCCGTTTGAAATTGCTCTTCATACAAACTCCATAGTTCTAGGAAAAAGTCATCCCTGTCCTTGGATCCAACTTTGTGCTTCTCCCTTTCTAGGGGCAGTCGCTCTACGATCTGAGCTAACCAGGAGGCTAACAGATTGCAGCACAAGGCTGAATTGATTGGCAACTCAATAACACTGGGAGCTCAAATCAGTTCCAGAGAAATCCACAATGGGGAGTAAGGATTATGTAAGGAATGATCGTCATCCACCTGACTGTAGCGCTATGCTACAAAGTGACCCATTTTGGTTTCCCCGCAAACAGGAAGAGCTACACAAAACTTTTACACTCACTGCTTAGGGCAAGGCAGCCTGAAAATGCCTTCAGTCACGGTGTACACATTTCTGTAGGTGACTTATTTTTTGCCAGTTCTGTTAAGAAGAGGCAAGGAAAAAAAACATGGGCATTAAGCTGCGGGCCAATTGAAACATCAGCTTGGCCAATGTGGCTGCATTTGACATCACTGTGCAGATTATTGCTATGTAAGACCACTTTATGAAAGGAACTATCGTTGTTGACAGCACGTTCGACTTGTATTCCATCAGCAATAAGGACTAATCTTTTCCTGCCTACTAAAAATAATTAACTTGAAAATGTGCTTTGAGCTGGCAATTGAATAATTTTTATGAAAGAAAATAATGTGACATGAATGAGTGCACACTAACTTCAATATTTACTTTCTCTATTATGCCAAGGAATTGTTAAAAAATGCATAAAGGATCAACCTACCACTTTGACCTTGTTTCAATTGACAGGGTATCCAGAAAATTCCTTTTACAGTGTAGACCGCTTATAACGTAAGTCGCCGGAGTCGCGAATATCCGCACTATAAGCGGTACCGCACTATAACCAAGGCAACAATTTTCAAGGCCTGCACATATGCAAAACATGTGCACCGAGCCGCCACGCGTATGCGACAGTCGAGGAATGCGGCTAGAACGTTTGCATTCACAGTCGAATCTCGTTAATTCGAACTAAATCACGCGGCGGCGCATCCGACCGGCATTTCTCCGGCACCACCATAGAGTAAAAGCTTAGGAGAGACCCCTCAATGCCGCGCGCCAACAAAACAAACAAACAAAAAAAATGCGGCGAAAATTTCACCCTCTCTCAAATGGCAAGGTTGCCAATTCTGCGTTGCGCCGGAACATGCGTGTAGGTGCCGACGTCTCAGCCACGCTACCGTAGCCACGCGTAGAAAATGGCAGTGAACCCTCCTTTCTCCTTCATGTTTCCTCTACTTTCTAGTCACTTGTTGACCTTGCACGCTGCTGGCTGCGGCGCAGAGGGAAGCAGCGGCGCTGTCCCAGGCCGGCCAACGAAGCTGCCCACACCGGCAAATGCCCGCTTCCCGATAACGGCAGAAAACGAAACTTCGAGGAGCTGGCGCCTGGCCGGCTGGAGTGGCGGCGCGTGCACGGCGCCGGGCGCACACGGTGACAGTCGAAAGTGAGGGAGCTACGAGGAAGGGCGAGGGGAGGCACCGAAGCGGCGGAGTTGCTGATGCGAAGTCCGCTTCCCTGCCGCCCTCCTCTCTCACATTCCACGGTCTCCGCGTGCGCCCTTCGCCGTGCCGTGCCGGCGCCGCCCGCTCCCTGAAGTTTCGTTGGCCGGCGTTGGCAGTTTCGTGGCCCTCGCTCGCTATGCGCGCCGTGGTATTTCACGACTCGCACTCAAGATTCTGGTTTCAGCCTCACTGGCTGTTCGTTCGCACCACGTGCCCTTCTCCTCCACTTTGTCTCTCTTTCTTCCTCGAGCACTCCTTGGGGCGCCCATTTGAGGGGAGCGTTCGCCGTCTCCGCTGACTTCCGTACTCCCAGGCAGCCGCACTGTAACCGGTATTTCGTTTCCCGCAACTGCACTATAAGCGATACGTGTATACATGGAGTGCTATGGGAAAATTAACGGGAGTCTGAAAAGACCGCACTATATCCGGTCCTGCACTATAAGCGGTTACGTTATAAGTGGTCTATACTGTATTACAATAGCAATTATATGGACACTCCAGACGAATTTTCAGCTTCGGTGTCACAGTGATGTTACGTATAGACCTGTTTCACACAGCAGTTTGCTCTAAGGGAACAAGATAGCACTTTCGGTGGCACGCCACACGTTGCCTCAAGAAAAGCGCATGAATATGAAACCATTACCACTTCTGCCTTGCTACTGTGTGATCAGCTGTCAGAAATGCAACTGGGTGTTCGCTAACGCACTGTGCTCTATTCATGTTGCAAAATGTGAAACAGTATGTATAGAGGGAAGACATGTGCAGTAGTTGGCTGCAAAGATAGCGACTGGCATATTAAGGAATGGAATGAATCTGCGTGGCCAAGTTCATGGACCGATACATAAGGACTGTTGGTGGTGGTACTGGCCCTTCGTGATGCATGGCTTTCGTCGAGAATAAAAAAAATTCACTCATCAGGCAGCATTGTATCGCTAACCTCCAAAGAAAGAATTTCAACCATAGAACGTCGGCAAGAGTGAGTACCACTCGCTAAACAGATACATAGGGAGTAACGCCGCTTCTTGGCATCGTAAGCTCCTTGCACATTATCTACACGCATCCAACCCAGCCCATTCTACCGCAAACATATAAAAAATAAGTGAATGGGTGCACTCTTGAATCAATGTGCCAAAGCATGGTCGACAGCGACTACAGTGGTGCCACTGATGAACTAAGATATGGAGGAATTTTTGGAGCAGAAAAATTTTAATTTTGGAGCAGTTTGGAGCATCCAGATACAGATTTCGGAGCACTTTGGAGCTAATAAATGCCAGCTGCTGGACACGCCCTAAGCTATTTCAAACACTTAAAATTGACAAGCATTATTCCAGAAAGTATTTTCTTGCTGTAAAACAATGTTGATCTGTCTCTAAATACACGAGTTTCCCTTTATATTTAAATAAAGACAACAAACCTGTTCACACAGTGTGCTGTAATTAGATTATTTCAAGTTGAGTGAAGCTGCTCAGATGTTACCTTTTACATCGTATGATTTTTTTCATTGACAGCTGACACTTTGTTATGTTTCAGCAAGGCTCTAGCATTAGTCAGAAACACCTGGCCAGACTCAATGTCATCAATGCTCTTCTGAGCCAGGCCAGCCTTGATGACTTCAGACGACACCAGGCACTTTTCAATGGTCTGTTTTTCCTCGTAAAGCTGAAGCCTCTGTTCAGCAACTGGCCGATTCACAAATGGTGTCGACCGATTATTTCGACACCAGCAATTCAAACAAGCTCGATTATGACTACTTAAAGACACCATCACTGGTCCATAAATTTAATAGATAAGTACGACCGAAATTTCGGACACCTTATGGTACGCCATTCTATGTAATTCGGACTCCGCCTGCACGACTGCGTGCTAATTTGACCGCCGAGTTAAGCGGAAATAGCAATATTTTGGCGTTGATACATCGCTAGCATTGCCGCAGCATGATGGTCGGCCATGATGCCGACACCTCCTGGAAACCGAAACTAGCGAAGTCTAGTTAATCCAGAGTTAATCCAGCACCGACCGCGCCCATACCATCGGGCAAGTGAACTCCGGCAAGCCATTCGGGAGTGCATTTGGGTTGGCGCCGCACGTCCAGAGTTAATTCATTGACGTTGTGGGAATCCTCAGGTGCCATGACCGCCACACGCGCGGCGAACGTCGTGTCGGGCGCATGCGCGCCAGGCAGGGTGGGGAGAGGTGAAGCTTTCCTTTCGTGGGCGGCGCACGGGAATCGCAAGCGCTATCAGCGCCACCGGGTAGGTCACCTGAGATCCCGCTGACATCGCCCGAGTCTCTTTGGTCCCCAGCAAGCGGCGATAGTGAAAGTATCTGCTGCCGCTCCCGTATTCCCGCACGTGGTTAGTCAACCACGTTCTTGCCGCAGCAATCGCCGCGGCCGCCCGTATTCCCCAGTGGTAAGTCGGAAGCCCTTCTTTACCTAGTGTATTATTCTCTTCAAGGGAACCCTCAGCGATGTCAACTATAGCTAGTTGGCCTGCTCGAAGTGTTAGTTGCAGTCATAATAAATGCTTTCCGAGTGTACACGTGGTTGTCGTCTATTGTTTCCTCGAGCTTGTACCGGACCGCGGTTGATGGGCAGGCATGCGCCGACCGCGGGGCTCGGTGTGCCGAGGCAGAGAGCCGTTGGCATTCCCCCCTCTATCCCGACAACATGTTAACTAGCGACACGGTCGCGGCGACTTAAGTTGTTTAAGCGGCGCCGACTACACCCTCGATGTGTCCGCCGATGAGGACAGTGACTGTTTCAAAAACAAAGGTGTCGTTCAGCTATGATAGCGCGGTCAACTCCGGCGCGACAATTTTGTAGCGACGCATTCTGCTCGATTGTATATGCTGCCCTTATCCACGTTCTCTGCCGGCTGATACCATATAACGCAGGCGGAGGGCCGCTCTTATGCCCTTGATGAAGCGCAAGGAGTGGCAGTGGAAAAGGAATCGCTACAAAATTGCGGTCCTGTTGCCAAAGGTTGAAGATTCAGTGCATGCATTAATTGTACTTTTGTCTATTTGCGGCAACAGCATAACAATGGTAGAGATACGGACTGGCAAGCGTACGTGCACTGTGCAGGACAAACTTCGGCTTTATTTTTGGACAATCCCTTTCCGGGATACTTTCACTTTCGCGACATTTCGCGTGACTAGCACTGGACACGTCGACGGATGATAGTGTTCCTGGCACACTACCAAGTATGCCGACACTGACGCTAGTGATGCGAAATCCCGCGAAAGTGAACGTATCTCCAAAAGTGGTCAGCCAAGAATAAGGAACTTTTTTAGCCACTGGCGGAATAAATTCAGTTCTTTTCTGGCTAACTTGGATATTTCCGACTCCCAATTATTTGGACTTTTAGGCGGTCCCCATCGAGCCAGAATTATCGGCCGCCGATGTATAGATAACGTGAAGTTCGATTTATGAAGCCACTTTAGTCATTCGCGTATAGCACGTCTGCGGGCCACTGCGGCCGCACACGTAATGCGCAGTCGCTAATTTTGGCGCACTTCAGCGCAAAATCATGTATTTTTATCAGGATGGCGCAGGAAATCTCGTATGGCGCAATCTGGCGCATTTGGCGCAGGAGTGGGAGCATTGCGACTACACCGACAGCACACGATTGTTCAAAGCTGAATGTTTCGTTACGGTCCACAGAGTAAGGGAGTGACTAGTGATAATATATCTTTGATACTAGCTATTACAAAGTACATAAGATCTACGTTCCAAGCCTTGTGCGCAGCAAGAACAAATCTGCTGCAACTGAGCACACCCGGGAGCAATTACCCAGAAAATTAACAATCAGATAGTGACCACACTGAGGAATGTTACTGAGTCAGAAACACGACAAGGTGCTTCTTCAAAGTGTTTGCCAAATGCAGAACATAGAGTAAAGCACACTCATCCTGAATTAACTCATAATCGGAACATTTGTACAGCTCGAAATACATTTCTAGTCCCACTTCTACAGTAGAAGCACTGTATACGCTGCTCGTGCAGTTCGCACAAGGCGTAATGAGCTCCGAAAGCGCTTACATGTCCTCTGAAGCTGTGGCCAAACTTCACGTCAGCACTGTCTACAATATTCGCTGAAACAGAGGTTTACTGAGCCGCACCAGGCATCATGCACATCCATTGTAAACACGGAGGCAGCTGAGGCAGGCAATGGACGCGTCCCCACATGGTTAAACATGGCGGCGCTCACAGGATCGCCGTGAAAAGGGTCTGTACAGTCCAAGTGTGATAAGATAGCGAGCGCGCGCCATATTCTGTAGGTGCGAGGGAAAGCATGCGAGGGTGAGCAGAGAAGGATGGTGGCTTGATGCCGCAGCGTCGTCTCATGCAGCGGCTAAGCGTGTGCTGGTGTTGAGCCAGAAGCCAGTGCTGCCCATAATTTATGAATAAATTCCTTCATTATGGTGATCAAAAAAAGGAATTATTTTGCAGGAAAGCTGCCTTGCAGTGCTGCAAATAACCTTGAGGGGAACCAACCTACATGAATTTGCAACCTAGGAAGTTTAATCAGTCATTTTCCATAAATTCCCTGACAATTGCATGACTTTTCCAGGTGCTAAGAATTACCCTGACTTCTCTATTTTTCCAGATTGCTAGACACCCTGATTGAGTATGCAGCACATTGTAACAAAATTATAAAGTTTGACACATAAGTCCATAATTTGTGACTGAAGGGGATATGTAGCATGAATCTAACAAGAAAGCCAAACCAAATATACAAAGCTTTCTCCACCATGAAGGTTTCTGAGGATCTCATTCTATTTTAAGCAAGGTAGCATATTTCATGACGACTGGTTTTCAACTGTTTTCCTGAATGTTTTCGATAAACTGAACTATTTGCCAAAAGGCCTATGAAGATATAACCTACATTCATTTTATATAACCTACATATAACCTACATTATTTAAATAGGCTACCCAGTAGCCTATTTAAATAAGTTCTTTGAATAAATATCCTGGTTGCCTTTCGGCCCATTTTTGTGGCCAAGCTATAATGCTTTACTAGTACTCTGCAGTGAGAAGGCTACTCGCTTGTCACCTGAAACTTAACAACCTAACCTGGCAGTATGTCATTGAGAGAAAACGCATAATCTAAGCATGCAGAGGGGAAACCAAAAAAGCAACCAGACACTTCTAGACACTTCCAAAAAACTGGACACTCAAAGGTTTAACAGTGGTGGATAAGCCGGCCTCTTACAAAGCCATGCACAAGAAAGAAACCACTGCATGCAACTTACAAGACATTCCAGGCACCACAAAAAAGACAACCATATATGGACACAGCACACATGCCACACAGACATGACATACATGACAATACACCTGTGACATGCCTGTCTGGGCTCTTATGACACATTTTCATGCTTCTCAGCTTAAGTTTAGGCATTCGAGGGACATTCTAAGCAGTGCACCAAAATTACAAAGGGCCACCAAAGGAGGACCTCGGTCACCATTAACACAGCAGCTGTTCCCACGCTTGGGCTTCTCACTGGCTTGTTTTTATGCCTAATGTTACTACGACTTGACACCATGGTAACACACATGCGTAGCTCGAAGCCATATGGGGAAGTAGCTTGCACTGCAAACAGTCGCAGCAAGTTCCCAAACATGATCGAACGAGACTACAGCCTCCGCATGTGCGCTCGCACCTTTCTGGGGGTCTCTATGAAGGGGAAGTCCTCATAGCGCAGTGTGCCTCGAGGTTGATCTCGCAGGCGCCGTGGTGCATTGGGGTCGCAATGCCTCTCCTTGTCCTCATCAGAGTTCTTGTTGCATTCGCTACACTGCCTGCACAAACACAAGTTGCCCCGCACAGAGTTGAAAAAAATTTCGTACAAGGGTTATACATGCCAAAACAAACGTCTGATTATGAGGCATGCCATAGTGGGGGGAGTCCCAATTAATTTTGACCACCTCAGGTTCTTGAATGTGCACCCACTGCACAGTATATGAGCATTTTTATGCGGCCGCCACAGCCCAGAATTGAACCGGCGACTTCTTGTTTAGCAGCGCAATGCCACAGCCACCAAGTCATCACGGCTATGGGAGTGTACTTGTCTGCAAACAGTTCTCGCACTCAAGTAGCCCACCTTCTACTACAGCAGTGTTACGAGTATAGTTATCATATTTGCTTATTTGATAATGGCAGTTGTGAAACGATGAAAAATGCTAGACGTGCTAGCAAAGATTAGAAGGCAGTAGCTATACAAATGCCATACTTAAAAGCAATTTCAAGTTCAACTTAACTGTAATCAAAACCTTTAAAGAAAGTAATGAGTTTTTGGTGCAAAAAACAATAACAACAGAACTTTGCTTCTTTCCTTGCATATTATACATGCAAGGAAACTGATAAGCTGAAGCCTAGGCTAAAGTCTAAATTAACATTCAGACCTAACACTAAGGCCAGTGAATATTGTATTAATGACACACTCAAGAGAAATGTTCAGTGGTATTAGAAAATTATGCTTTCCGAAAAAGGAAGACAGGCACTTCCTATGAGAGGATGCTGGGCGAATGACAGATGACAAGAATGAAAGACAGGTGGCCTGACAGTCTGAATCACCTTGCCACAACGTCATACATTTCGACAGCATGTTCTCAGCTCCCTTTAACTGTTTATGAATAAATAAGGACTGCGTGCATTCTAAAAGAACTAGAAACTCAGCCTAGTACTTTTTCATAACTTTTCCAGTGTCAAGGGAGTCCAATATGAAAACATTTTGAAATCTGTGACATCACGATGATCTACTGGAGCAAAGGTTATGGTGCAAAAGTGTGGCCCTCATTTTAACCTCTTCCAATTGACGATTCTGCACTCAGAGAGAGATAAAGACTTAGTCCAAATTGTCGCTGTTGGATTCCATCCGAGTGGTGGTCTTGATGGCGAGTTTGTTTGTCTGGATCTAATAATGCGTTTGATGTGAGCTACCAGCTGTGGCCATGGTGTAGAACGCAGATGAGCTGGAGCAGTTGTGCTCCCCCAGGTGTAGGAAGAAGGATGTTCAAGTGAAGTAAACAGTGTGGAAAAGAGAGTGCTTTGGTACATCCAGTAAGCATGGAGTGCGCTGGGGTATTTGCCACATACTTGACACACTGGTGTGTTACGTCTGTTCCCAATGTGGTGTTGGGTAGAATTGTTGGATAGTACAAGTAATTGTGCCTGGCAGATTACTGCAGCATCCTCTCTAGTGTGACCACTCCGAGCAATGGAATGAAAAATGACAGGCGTAACACTAAACGGGCCCTGAAACACCTTTAGTACATAGCAAAAAAATTTCGGGGACGCTTAAGCTTCGCCTTTAAGAGTCGAATACGATAGCATTCAAAGATCCCCGACTGCTAGGCAGGCTTCCCGGCAACTGCAGCTTTTTTTTTTTTTTTCCAACTTTGCCTTCACGCACCGCTACCGAGGAGGCAAGCGCCATCTGGATGGTGTTTTTGCAAAGAACAAACCGGGGCGCGCCACTGTATGAATGGCAGAAATGTCGGAAAAGGGGTTTGTGTTTGAGTTTCCGCGTAACAGAATGACGTTTTCTCGTTTATTCAAATTACAATCCGACGCTATCACGTCTGCAGATTGTGGTTAAGTCGTACTTTAAATTTTTCTGACGCATTTTCCTGTGAGAAATTCAATTAGTTTACTAATGCTTCTGCACCATGCGGAGGGCCTGCATGGTCGGGGTGGTTCAGGATGATTTTCTCGGCCACAGATGCCAGCGCCGACGCCGGATTTTCTGTGACACAGGGACTTTAACGCTCTCGCATTAAACCGTTGTCGATCTGTTAACGAGGCTCCTGTGAAGATGTGAGCCAAATACAGTTAAACCTCGATATTTTGAACCTCAATATAACGAAATTCTCAATTTAATAAAGTATTTACCTTTTTATAACTTCTGCTCCATAGAACACCATGTATTTAGAACCTCAACACTATAACGAAGTGAATTTATACACGATTTCAATATAACGAAATTTCGCTACTGCTGCAAAGGAATACTGAGACAAAAAATGTAAACTACTGTCGACGTAGATAGTCAAATGGTTGAATTACAAGTGGCTACTTGCGAACGCACCTCTCAAATCGTGCACTGTGCGATCAAGAGCGACTCTCAAAGGAGAACCGAGTCATGTTCCGTGTAAAGCCCAAATGCGATAAGATCCTATCGCACCCGGCACGCTGTACGCTTTAGGTGCGAGTGCAGGCGTGTGAGAGTGAGCCAAGAAGGACGGTGGCTAGATAAGCGCAGTCTTCCCGTGTGAGCAAGGGGGAAGACTACGAGGGGAGCAAGCTAGCACTTGTGGGGATTGAGGTGCCTTCCCGCGCCTCGTTTCCTAGCTCACGCGGCGCTTAGCTCGATCTCTGGGAATCGCCGCCGTAACGGCAACATGGCAGACATGGCTAGCGCGCCGGACCTACTTTCCCGCGCAAACCATGCTTCTCTCCCCCGGGATTGGACTTGCCCCGCGAGAACACGTCACCGGGACGCGCCCTGATTGGCCTCCCACGCGGCGGCCCCTTGGGCACCCTCTCCACCCAAGCTCTCGTCCGCTGAGCGCTTCCTCGCCGCAGCAGATGCTCACAGGCCCGCAACGAGGTGGTTACATGAGACCTTTGTTCTCGCGACTCCTCGTTCTGGCGCTTGACGGACCGCTACCCAGTTAGCCCTAGCGCAGCAGGCACGCATACTCGATCGGTCTTGCGGTGATCCTTGGCCTGTAAGCGCCGTGACTGTCGCACTGTGCTGTATCTTGCATGAATAAACCCATGTTTGTTGGCGAAGTGACTCCAGAGCCTTCTCTGCGCCGTGTCGGAGAGTCGACGAACCCTGCCGCTGTAGCGCCTTTGTGCGTTGCGGAGTGGAGGAGCGTCGTGCCCTTTCCTGACCGTCGCTCGTAGGGTAAGCCTTGTGCAAACCTATCACCACACACTTAACGCAATCTGCGATCAAGCGCACCAGGGGAGGAGGCAGGTTGGCACGCGTCTCCTTTTTTACTTGACTGCACATGCTGAGATGGCGTGGCATCATGTGCGCTGTCTTCCTGCGCGTTTAGTACAAGAGGTTGGATAATCTCTAGTTTCGGAGAGGCATTGAAGCAAGATTCACTTGCGTCATTCCACTGCCGGCCACACTATCAGCTGCAGAGCAGAGCGGACGCGAAAGCGTGGCTGGCTTCACTTCGTACCGTCGTTGTGAAGATATCGACACTGAAATGGAGTATAGGTGAAATTTAATAGGAAGAAATGCAGTTGAGTAGGCCATGTAATGAATCTGTTAATTTACAGAATGGGTACTAAGGAAATGGAAGTGCAGCAGAGGACATCAAGAACTAGGCAGGGTAAAGGATAGACTAAACTGGAACATGACAATGTTAACTAGTGACCACGGGGAGAGGCCTTCGCTCTGCAGTGAACATAGGATAGCCTGCTGCTGCTGAAGATGATGAATTGACTGTTTTTCACCAGAATTATGAAAGTAAGAGTTTTCAGAAAATTGATTTCGTGTTGCCACATAGTGCCCTTTAAGTCATCAATACGCAACATCCAGACGCACCATCCCATTGACTTGTTTTTTTTCGGCATCCTGGTGAGTGGTGGGTCAAGACAGTAGAGGTGGTAGTGTAGCTGGCACTTGTCGCACTTGGCAAGCTGATGCTGGTCCTGAGATTTCTTGCAGACACCACACCTGCATAGAACAAATGAAACATTTAAAAAATATGCTCTTTGGGCAGCTGAAAAAGAGAGAGGCATAAAGCGTCTCTCAATTAGCAATGGAAACTACAGGAGGGGTACTGGGTATTTATTTGAAAACTATCTATTACTGCGCAGTAGTAAGCACCGATAGTAACCTTGAAGTTCGCACAAAGCAAATGCGGACTGTATGGTAAATGTGGGCCCTTTAAAAGAACCTTGTGCATGGTACTAGTGTGCAGTGTTGTGAAATAGCTGCACCGCTTTTTCCAAGATGTGGGGTGAAAAAAAGTCACAGGCCTGCACGGCACACGCAGCACAGTCACAGCGTAAGCTCATTGAGCGGCGCAAGAGTAGCTCCAATTTCGTCCCCATGCACAACAAGGTCTTCGTGGCAAAGTGTCGTTGCCTCGATTTTGAGGACAACTATCTGAACTGTCCGCCCGGCGCCGACGGCAAGCTGTGGCTTTGCTCTCTGCACAGCAGTCTGCTGAGCCTGATGATGCCTGGTTGTATACAGTCGTGCACGTAGCTCTACGATTCGCTTCTTCAGCAGCGGTTCGTACCTTGCGAGGAGACCGAAGAGGTACCCAGAATACGTGGCACACATCTAACATTGGGATAGCGTTGATTGCGCGCCTAGTCTGAATCGCATCTCGTCGCACGCGGCGGTTGCAGGCATGGCGCCACCATACTGGCGGAGGCTCGGGTCGTCTGCGCCTGCACACCTACCTAGGGCGCGTTTACAGGGTCCTTTTCCTGACGCTGATAGCAACCGCTTGCGTGGCTCAGTGGTAAAGTATCAGATTCCCACGCAGCGGGCCTGGGTTCGATCCCGGCGGAGAGCGGGTATTTTTTTTCACATTTCCGGCGATAGCAGCTACGCGGCGGCATCATCGCGGCCAGAAACGGCTGTTGGAATGAGCCCATAACAGCTTACGCTGTAAAATTGAAGTACAGATTTTACACCGATTAGAACAACCTTTTTCTTTTTTTCAGCCAAGTATTTCCTAAAGAAAAGCACTAAATCACTTTAGACTGATTTCTATTTTCCTTTAGATGGAACTCTATTTTCCTTATATTTAACAGTAATAGGTTGAATATTAGAATAAGAAATGAAGGCCAAAGTTACATTTTTGACGCGCAATCGTCAAATGGCATATTGACTGATAAAGCCGGCAGCGTCTGTAGCATCAAAGCTTCCCATTGGCTGCGACGCCATGTCACGAGCGCGTTCCCATTGGCTGCGATGTCCCGTCACCGTCACTCTTGCTCTTGGAAGCCTGCGTTATCTGTGCGTTCCTTGTCCGCGTAAGCTCTCATCTGCGTTCTACACTTCAGTAAGGCCAAATCAAAATGCACCAAGCATCTCAATAGTTCATAACTCGAAGAACTCTCAGCGGCATTAAATTGGACATTAATGCTTTCGCATTCACAACTCACAAGAAGTGCTTAGGTGTCCTCAGTGATTGAGTGATCACTCACTCAGTGATTGAGTGATCATCCGAGAAGTCTGAGAATATGTGTCCCTTGCTTCAAGAATGCTGGTTTCGGGACCACCAAACAGGCACTGTGTGCAGGTTCAGCGTTGCTGGATGTAGATTTGTGCGAAGGGGTCGTAGTCTCAGCCAATCACTTTTGGGGATACGAGATACAATCACTTCCACTCTCGGCACCGGACGTGTCGGTGTCTACGGGCGAGAGCATGCGCTCAACGAACGCTGTCGCTCCGTGTCCGGTGCCGAGTTAAGCAAAATCTCGCGAAGGTGATTGCAATCTGAAAGCAATCGACAAATAACGCTCCATGGCAGTGTCGCCATCGCTGACCGAGGCACGGGGCACACTTTGTGTTGTCGCAATGCAGTTCTATAACCTTGAGCAAGGCTAGCCAAAGTAAGCTAACGGAATTTAACAGTAATGTTCCATTTTGCAACACATTCTCTATCTGTGCTGCACCAACGAAATTCTCGCAAAAGTGAATTTTTTGGCTCTCCCCGTTGATTTCGTTATTGCGGGGTTCAACTGTAGCACTAAAACCAAGATATGCTTTTGCATTTAAAAGAACCACGTCAAGCCCAACGTAGTGACATAAGTAGCAGAAAAGGAAGGTACAGAATAGCTTACTCAAAGAGGAATGATGACCCGGAATCAGATCTACGGCTCGTTCGGCTGGCTGGCTTGGCTGCTGGCTTCCTGGATTCAAGTACTTCTGGCATGGGAAGCTTCTGCAGGTGGATTGACAAAGCTGTTAGGTCATATTAAGGGACACTAAAGCAATAATAATCTAAGCTAAATTTGTAGGTCAATAGAGAAAATCAGGTACAAAATTTGGTGAAGAGGGCACAGTGAAGATAAACATATAGATCATGACATACACAATGCATCCAGGTTTCCACCAAGCTGAAGTTTCAGTACCGCCTGATTTTTCCAGGTTTCCTCATAATATCAACGAAAATAATATTCCTGACGAACCACAATGATTTCTATTTTTGGGAAGGCAGAAAGGTGGCATTTCAAACAACAGAAGCAGTCATTTAGAATAATTCCTTGCAACAAGTCGTAAATAAGCCCTACAGGTTGCATGACAGGATGGTATATTCAACCATTTGTCATATTCTAAGCACTTTAACCATGACGCCAATCATTAACCAGGAAACCAATTAGTTTAGCAGGTTTTCTTCCTTTTTTTTTTTTTTCTCGGGAGGCTCTGGCTTTTCATTGGGCACACTATAAATGTTAAGAAGTAATTTCCCTGAGTGTGAGTAACTAACATAAAAGAGGTGAGAATGCAACCTTTCCCCCATTTTGACAGAAATGCTTAGTAGCCTGACAATTCCAAGTTTCGAAGTTTTCCCAAATGGTAGACACCCCAGCATAGGCTTTAATCACAAAAGAGAGATCACTTGAATGCCACAAAGCTGGAGAGAAAATATAGGTAGCTCCAATAATTTTAGAAGAACCATACATCTGGCCATAATCAAACATTGGAAGAAATTGAGCCTCAAGTTCTAAAATCAAATAATTTTATTCGATGCATAACCATTTTATTTGCATATGATGTTCCAAATATTCATATACCCCATAGCAACCATAAATTATATAACTTTTTTCTCTTTTGTGAACACCGAGCACAAATCAAAGAGAGCATGCAGATGTCATAGCATTTACTGGTTCACTAGTGTTACAAGGCTGCTTTTACTCAACACCAGCTGATCGACAGTAATTTGCACGTACCTTGTTTGTAATGTCACACAGCATCTTCCAATACTGTACACCGCACTCGTGCATGTGAGTGTGCTCCTTTTTCATCTCCTCCAATTGGACAATCGCCTGCAGCATTAAAAAGTCATTGTAACAAGATGATGACATCACAAACCAGAAAGAAATAAAAACCAAAAATGTGATAAAATTGCTTTTATAGTATCTTGGAAAGTGTGCTCTTATAGCAGAACGCAAGCATTGCATGACATGCCCGGTAAGAGTTATTAGCTGTTGCTGACCCCCCCCCCAAAAAATACCGAAAAAATCACGCAGATCCCATGCATTGTGAAAATTGGTGTAAGCGAGGCTTGGACAAGCCGGCGAAACAAAACCGCGCATCACGATAACAGATGCGCAGCGGATCTCAGCGACAACCGCATCTGGTGACCGTCCTCAGCGACGGTCGCAGACTTTGCAGAGCAAGGGGAAGCCACAGCCCCACTAAATGCGGCCTCTCAAGTGCAGCTGGTTTTGTCCCGCTCACATTGCAGAATTGGGGTTCAGAATATCTGGCTTCAAAGGAATGATGGCACGGCTGTGTGGGCTTCTTCAGACAAACTTTTATTTTCACTTTCAGCTAGAAGAATGTGCATTTTCACTTTTATAAGTAAATTACTGCCATGCGATGTGGCTCCCGTGCAAAGCGTCTCAATGTGCTGGCTTGCATGAGGGAAGCTAGTAAGGTTGTTATTCAGCCTCTCTAGGCATGAAATCCATGGCATAATAGGTAGATGGGCTGGTGCTCTGAGGGAACTGGCTTCAAAAGCAACCATCATGTTTGTAAATTTGTTTTATTGAGCGATACCTCCTTCTCAGTGAGACAGACGACGACACGCCAATTTGTCGAAAGGTAGGCAATGACAGCTCTGCTTTAAAACAGCTAGTATTCCTTTGACTGTTGTGTTAAGTTGACTTAAAACAATTAGTAGCTTCCTTTTTCGCTGTACAGTCAACTTATGCTAATTAGACCCTGACAGGACTGACAAAATTGATAGAATTATCTGGCAGGTTGAATTAAACAAGATGCACAAAAAGGTCAAAACACACTGCTGTTTAATTCAACTGTATTTGCCTGACTTTAACACTTCCCACAATTTAATGCGCACCCACTTTCTCCTTGCTTGATATTTTTCTACTATCAAGGTGGCAATTTTCTATGACCAAGTTTGAAAACCTATAACTTCACTTCAAAATGGCCTAAAACAATGACTTGCAGCTTACAACACACTATGAACACTCAGAATCGATTCCATGTGTTGCAGGTTACCATGCAAGTAGCTGTTAATTAGCTAACTAGGCCCTAAACAATGAACATCCTGTTTTGGATATCATAAAAAATATTTATTGGAAGAAAAAAATGAAATGAAATTTCATAAAATTTGTGATGTAACAAACTATTTTCATTTCCTGATCTTAGTTGCATTGAAAACCATGCATCTTATTTTGCAATTTAACAGAGTAATTTCGTGACACAGTTTCAATTTAACTAAGTTTTCTGTCATTTCAAGCGTGTACTTGGAGCCTGTATGACTGGAAAATTCAGCAAAAGCTATAAAAATGTTGGCTGAAGAAAAAGTCATTTACTAGCGTCCTTCTGCATGTAAAATTTGAGCAGTAAAAAACACCATCAAAGCGTACGCACCGGGACGCATTATGCAGGAAACACCATTGCACCATTTCTGGCATAACAACTTGAGGAGGGGCAGCTAAGAGCGCTCGTAGAAACACGAGAGCTGACAATTCCTCCAGTGCGAGGGGGGTGGGAAAGAGGTGAGTGAGCAGTAACGTAAACAAGAACATGCTAGAGGGGGGGAGGGGACACACATCTATCCGCCCTCTCCTTCTAGTGCCCACACCTCTCCTCTACCTTTGCTGTAGGTGCGCATGACCGTCCATATGCGGGCCGCATGCTGTATCTTGGAGGTAATCTTGAGCAAGTGCAAAGGCCGAGCCAAGGTGGTTGGTGCCTTGATGCGAATTTGGTCCCCCGTGTCTAGTGTTGGTGGTCGTGTAATTTGGAGTTTACAAGATATAGTGCGAAGCGTTCGCTCGTGCTGTCTTGGTGGTCACAGCAAGTGGTCTTGGTCATCGAGTGAGATCTTTCTTTGCCTGAGCAGCGTGACACCAATAAAACAATGAACCTTACTTTGTGTAGTTGTCTCTTTGTTATCGCCATCAATGCTCTGCATTTCAAACTGCGAGATTTTTTTCTCAAGACGAATATCCGTGTCTTCTTGCACTTTTGTTTTTAATTTGAGGGCGCGCCATCTGATTATTAACAGCTGCGAGCAATAAGTGCGATCAGCCATGATGCCCAAGATTTGTGATGCCGCGTGACGCAACACGCTAATCTCGGACGCCATGAGCCACGCCAATGCATTGTTCTTGGCGTGATCTGCACCGCACACACTTGCGCTCATAACTGTGCTATTATGGCCTGAACTTCTTGTGATTTGTTGGTAAGTTATTACTGACAACATACTATCCACCAGGAATGTCCTAGGAATTCGTGAAATTATTTTTATTACTGAAACTTTAAAACCTACAGTCAACAAAATTTGTGATCTAACAAAGTTTTTTGCTGCAAGTACAACTTCGTTATATCGAGGTATGACTGCATACAATAAACTTGCCAAATAACGTGTGCTTACACATATATAAACTACAGAAACTGGATAAGTGTGAGGGAAACACTACAAACCTGATCATACTGTTGCCTGAGTACCTGTTCCTGGTCCTGGAGCTCCGAATTCTGCTGTAAAAGCTCGTCCAAGTGGCGCCGCATCGTTGCCACACGGTTACTGCGATCTGCATAGGTGATAAATAATCCTACCTTGGTAAAAGTGCAGATACCCAGAACATAGAGGTATTTCAGCAAATTGCCACCAACTGCCATTACTGCTACCGCCCCGACCACCTACCAGCTTTGAGAGCACCATACAATTTCCGCCACTGCTACCATGTGTGTTTGCAGTGCAGATTAGCTAAGTGTGCACACACGTGACAGGTGGCACGAATGCTAACAGTAGTGGTATACACAAACTTCCTTAGACATAAATGTATTCATGAGGAACAGATTAAAGCAACAGCCTTTTTTATAGCAATTTCACTGCCTGCATGATCTGCTGGGTGTTCTGAGGGGGTAAAGAAACACAGTTGTCTCAAACGACAACGACAAACGACACTTCTAGCTTAGGTGTACTGGGTAGAGTACTGCACGGGCCGTGATTGCTGGCCCAGGCCCGGCGATAATAGTTTAACCCCCCCCCCCCCCCCCCGAAACTGGCCTGGTGACTCAATGCGAGACCCGGGCCTGGCCCAAGCCCCAAAAAAATTTCACCTACCCAACCCGGCCCGATCGCAAACCAGGCCCGACGGAGGCCCGAACGTGCCGTTGAGAGCAAGGTGTTTGAAATAGCAGCAATCAATGTTTTGTTGGTGCATGCTTCGCTAACAGGTAAGTTAACCTTCAGTTATTTATTTTACAAAGCGTCGTCATGGTGGAAAAAGATGACCAAACATACAGGTACGAGGAACGTTCATTCAGCTGCGACATACTGGACTTACTTTTTCTGCAAGTGCAGTGGTGGGAATCGTCAAGAGCGTTTTGGAGCAGATTTTGTATCAGGCTAAATTATTTGCAGCACCAGTCCCTACTTTAGTAGCAGGTTGCCACAGCAAGAGAAACACAGGATGAAAGCCAAATTTATTGGCTTCCTTGCAGACACAGGAGAACGTAGCAATAGAGAAACGACGTTTAATGAATATTTGTTGTTTCCCTAAATTTCTTTTATCGAATCGCATGTATTTTTCCTCAGCAATTTAAAAACTTTTGCCATCTTTTCTATTTAGCGAGGACTTCCGCGTAGAGCTACCTGTGATGCTCCCGCCCTCTGGCAGCAAACCAAAGAAAGGGGGGGAGGGGCGCTATACGACGCCTACGGAGAGTTCAACAAATGAAACTATTCTAGTAAGGTTGGTTGCAATGGTAACCGCCTTTCCAGAGCCAGGCAGAGGGAGATGGTGAAACAGCACCGTGAGGAGGCAAGGCGAATGGCAGAAAGTGCGCGGAAGGTGCAGCAAAGTGCTCGGTGTAACCAAGAGGTGTGCCAATGCGAGCGGTTAGTTGGGGCTTCTGCATTTGTGACCCAATTAATATGGCTGCATCTCAAAGAGGTTTTAGCTTTCACTGTGATATTATAAAATAAACTCTTATATTACGTCACATTGTTAATTGAACTCATTCCTTGGTTATATCAAGGAGAAACCGGCGAAACATAGCATTCAATATAAAGAGTTTTGTGCAGCTCGGTCAACGTATACAGTGAGGCATGCATTTTCAATTCCTCAAGTGAATCATAGTGAAACTGAAGTAAAATTGAAGCGGCAGGCCTTCGTGGACGATGAAAAAATTGTGCCTTTTTTTCGTCTGCGACGGAAAGTGTAAGCCTGGAAACGCTTTTGGGAACGTGCACATGCACGCACACACGCAAGAACAAGCCCGGCCCAACTAGCGAGCCCAGCCAGACCCACGAGCCCGCCGCCTCAAACCCGGGCTCGACCCGAAGCGTGCAGCTTCAAGCCCGGGCCCGGCCCGAGCGTGCCGTGAAGGCTACTTTACCCAGCCCGGGTTTTCGGGTAGGCTCGAGCCCGTGCAGCACTCTAGTACTTGGTAGCCAAACAATATACAAATATTTCATGCAGAAATTTAATCAATTGACAAGATGTAATGCGCAAAAGCAATACCTGTGGTTTTGAGACAGCCCTCAGAATCAGGTTGGGGATTAAATTTGACCACCTAGGGTCTTTCAATGTAACCTAAATCAAAATTACATGGGCATTTTTTAATTCTGCTTTCATTGGATGTGGTCACAGAGTGTGGGAATAAAAAAGAATGCTGAAAAGCACTACCTGGAATACAAAGGCAACATTGGAATACAAAGGCAACATTCTGTTTCAGTGGCAAGAAACGCTTGTGTTCGCCTGAATACTGCAAGTAATCACTGGTTAAGAAATGAAAACGTGTAAGCAAAGAAGATGCAGCCCAGAATACATTGGTCAGTGCACCAAGATAGTTTTAAGTTCATTTGTACTCATTCTGTACATGGGCACTTTTCATGTGGACACTTTTGTGCAGAGATATGGCCTCTTATGTTTTCAAATTCTACTGCAACTAAAGTAGTCATGTTATTGTTGTATGGTAAAGCCAATGGATGTTGGGACATTTGAACGAGTTGACACCAGGGCCAGAATAACATAAAACTATTCCAATCTGTTTTTATTCCAAACATGCCATTAGCCTTGTGGGGAGAGCACACTCCGGCACCTTCTCCCGTGGGCGCTCGCCGTCGCTTGCACACGTAGCACACGCGGCGGGAGCCGCGCGGACATCATCTGCCACGTGCGCGCGTAGCGGGAGCGAGGCGGACACGGGAGAGATGCACTTAGCCCTCTCCCGGTTCTCGCTCACCTCTCGCGACGCGCGTGCCCGCGCGGGAGCAGGGAAAGTATCCGACGGGCGAGGAGGACATTCTCCTCGTGAAAAGGTAAAAAGGTATAAAAGAGCGCGAACGAGGGACCCCTGGGCCTCTCTGACGTCGCTACAACTGACCTGCCTTACGGATATACCCGCTGCAACCCGTGAGTGACCTCGCTTGCGTGACTTCTACACGCAACGGAGCAAGCCTATTTATTACTTATTATACAGAGCGGACTTCCCTCTGCAAGTGTGTTTTATTGCCCGCAGCAATAAACGTTGTTGAGTTGACTCGCTTGTTGCCTTATTCGCCCGAACCCTACATTGCTGCGTTTATACACGCTACGGGTTGGGGAAGACCCCCACAGCCTTCTGTGATGTGTCAAAATGGCGCGGGCCCAGCCCAAATGGCTGCCACCGATATGGACCGGGCTTGAGCCATTTCGACCTATCACGGAGGGCTAATGACATATTTGGAATAGTTTTAAGTTATTTAGGCCCAAGTGAAGTTCAACATGCCACTGTTGCCAGCAGGGACTTTATCGCCGTGAAGCAAACTGGGTAAGTGACAATGTAGCAAAACATTTTTCTTTGGATGTTTTCTTTAGGGTACGTGTAAATGTGCTACGGATGGAGCTGCATGCTGTTACTTGTGGACTCAATATACCGACATGAGTTCTGGGTTTCTGCACCCTTGATATGCAATTGCGCTGCCTGTACAGCAGCATTCACTTGACCACTTAGCCGATTGGTTCATAAGGACCTTCAAATTCTCTGGACATGGTAATATACTTCTTAGCCTCCACCCCGTTTTACTCAGCATAGAAGCCACAGGATGAAGACACCTCTGCGATTAGCTCCCTCCAATATATTGTCACGTAGTAGTGACGCTGAAGTAAACAGTCGTAAAACTGTGTATGACGAAACTGAATCTTTATTGGGCGAACCTGTGGCCACAAAAGCAAGCTACACTCAAGGCACAACGAAAGCGGCGAACACAGTCGGCAGTCGTCGAAAATCTGATCAGCGGCAAAACGCGTCGGCTTTTATACCTGAGTCATCGAAGGTTCCAGAATAATCCCTGGTACGCGCGTGTCTTCCAGAAAGTTCTAGACAATTCGCGTCGCTCATACAATCAGATAACATAAGCGTCGGTGAAAACAGGCAACGGAAAGAAGCATCGATAACGTTCTAGAAACTTCCGATACAGGCGCGTCCTGCTCCGAGCGATAACGTTTAACATTTGTTAGCCGGTGGAAAGCGGCCATCAGTGAAAGATAAACATGTATACGTGTCAATATCTACACAGTGAACATTGGGCCTAAACAGTGGCTGTGTTTCCCCCCCCCCCCCCAAATCATCATTATTTATTTTTCAATTAGCAGGGTATCTCCTATTAACCCAAATGCTGTTTGAAAAAACACAGAGCATAAAGCACTTTGGACAATGCATAAGCAAACATGAGATGAAAGTGAGAAAAAAAAAATGGTAAAAGATTTGCCCACAACACAAACGCATGCATGCACGCATGCACACAAGCAAGCAAGCAAGCAAGCAAGCAAGCAGCAAGCAAGCAAGCAAGCAAAAGTGAAGGAATGGTTTTCAAACCATCACACCAGCTGATAATACCACATTTCGTCTGTTATTCACGTGCGTGTTCTTGCAATCCTTTTTCACCAAGTGTTATAATGTTCAAAATTTATTCTCTCCTTTTTGCAAGAATCCATAGGTTATTATTCAACATTTGTAATGCGTAGCAAGTCCATTTGCTGAATTTACATCAACTTGCACTCGCTCCCAGATGCACGCCTTTTACACTGTGTGTATACATTGCCTCACCCAGGTAGTAGCTGACAAACTCGAGGCTGAAGGCGGGTGGCACGTGCCACTTGCGGCGGGCATCCGCCACCCCTTCGGCCGCCAGGTGGCTTGGCTGAGACACGCCCATGAGCTGGGCCTTGCGCAGCAGTTGTCGGCACGCCCACGGGCTGCTCGTCAGCAGACGTGCCATCTTCTGTGTTGGCACCCATGGTGGGGGCCGTTCGGCACGATGACGTTGGTACCGCTCCCGGTGCCAGGCCAATTTGCGCTCCACGCGAGCCTGCATATCAGCCCCACGACCACAGTCGGATAATTTGCGAGCAACACCAGAAACTGCAGCCTCTGTCATTCCAGCATGACCAAAATAATCAACCAAAACATTATGGTGTTATAAAGTGCATGTTAAGCCCCATCCACATTAGCGGAAAAACTCACGCGGCATGCCGCCAGCGTTAAAGCGCAGCTGCAGCAGTGCAGCCACACCAAATGGCGGCGAGCCGCTGCAGCAGTCACGTGACAGCATGAAAATCTCGCCTCCTCTCATTTACTCTGCGTGTAGGTGTGAGACGTCGAGCGCTTTTTTCCTTCGTCTGCTGACAGATCGGCAATGTGCTTACGTCATTCGTTCTTAACGCGAGTCATGTCTTGTGAAGATGACGAAGTCATTGCCACTGATCATAATCATGTTAGTGTGCTCCCTTCTGTTGCAGTGTTGCTGCCTTCAAAAAACAAGAAGAATGAAGTACTGGATGTCACCTCCGCATCCTTGTATTCAGGGTTCATCTTGTCGTACACAATCGGATATGGCGCACTGTCTCCAAGAACTTTTCCATCAGGACATCTTGGTTTAGACTCATCATTGCAAAAAAATGCAAAGGATGAGAATCAAAACAAGCGCGAACGAGACCAAACCAAGCCAACCAAAACAAGCGCGAGTAAGAGCTTACGTAAGCAGATGATAGTACGAAAGGAGTGGCCTGGCTTACACCAGACACGAATACGAATAGAGCGGTGAAGTGGGTCCACATGACACCAGGGGATCTGTTCTGTAAGAGTCCACCTAGTGGACTGTCCACTTTGGCTATCACCATTGGCTGCCGCTTCACGAGCGCAAAGGTGCCAGCCAGTCTCCTTTGCCCTCGTGAAGCGGCAGCCTATGGCGACAGCCGAAGTGGACAGTCCACTAAGTGGACTCTTACAGAATAGCCCCCCAGTTTCCCGTGCGCACGTCACTGAAGGGGCCGCTCTCATTTGTCTCCTCTCCACACAGCTCGCCAGCCGCAAAAAATCGGTCCAGGACCGCGATCCCTCCCATGGCACGAAAAAGCTGCCGTAAGGCAGCTTCTATGACGCATGTTCTATCGCCGCCAGCGCGCCACGCAAGTTTTTCCACTAGTGTCGCTAGGTCATTATGAATTACAAGGCATGTGCTAAGAGAGTACTGACAGAAATTTTTGGTCTTGTTTTTATTTCTTCATTTGGATAGCTGCCAACCACTTAATTATGCTTTGAACTCTGGAGCCTCAATTCCTTGAGAGCGCAACAAATGGTAGAGAGTTTTAGCGTGTCCAGTATTTGGGTAAATGCAAGCGGACTGGGCCTTTTACCGGATGAGCAAAGGCTCGAACGTGAACGGCGAGCACAGTGCCCAGCCGCCTGGTGGCGCAGAGCTCAATCGCACAAACACAGAGCTTATATTGCAGTAATCAAGTCTATTCTACTTCGCTGCTGGTGTACACAGTAGTACACAGCTTTTTCCATTCATACAATTCTATTACGTATGATTTCCCAGCACTAACGCTAATGATCGAGAACACAAAAAATGACCCAACACACACTTATTTTTTACCGGTTCATACGTTTATGGAAAACACGATCTTTCACCACTCAATAATGTTCAGCAGATTGCCAAACTTCAATTGTATATGTTGTCTGGCTGCTAGATCCCATGTAAACAAAAAAATGACCGAAGGGCGCAATTAAGAACAGTAGCGGTCTCCAGCAGCATCTTCCCCAAAATACTCACCCGCCAGGCTCACGTGAGAATGCTGGTGCTCAATAAGTTTCTCATTCCAGTAGTACCAGCAAATCTCCTTCCGGGTCGTCGCACACTGCATTCACAGCTATCGCCACCCACTCTACTGCAATAAGCATTTTCCCTTATCTATTTCACAGCGCGTGGGCCATAGTGCCGTTAGAAGCATATTGCATGCTTTTAATAGGTGATAACCCAAACATACCACCGTTCTACGCTGCAGGCAGCACAAAGCTGGCATTGTAGGCCTCGTATTCTGGTATTGCCCACCAGCTCGATTTCATTTATATTTCCCGTCGCAGTCTTAAAACATTGCGCAATAGAAAAACTACAATGTGCATCGCTGGTCGCTTGTGCCCTACCAGCTTGACGCACGTCCGCACCCAGACCCAATCCAGGAGCGCAAGCGTAAGCTCGCCGAAGCCCTAAAAATAACACGCATCTCTAAGGCCGCTCGAACCCCACCAGCTCAATATCTCTTCTTGTGCTGCAACGATTCGCGCACCGCTTCACATTGTGTAGACGTCAACTACAGCTGAGTCTCAATTTTATTACTGACTTCCAACTGTACATTTTCTCGGTTAGTACTTTTTTTTTAGCTCAATCAGATGCACAAAAAGGTCAAAACACACTGCTGTTTAGTTCAACTGTATTTGCCTGACTTTAACACTTTCCACAATTTAATGCGCACCCACTTTCTCCTTGCTTGATATTTTTACGCATGAACGAGGTTCTACTGTATTTTCAGCAACGGCATAATTATGTTGCTGCCGAAAATTTTAACCAGCAGCAAAGTAAAATAGACTTCGTTACTGCACTTTTAGCTTTGTGTTAGTCTGATTGAGCTCTTCCGGGGGAAGTGCAAGTAGATTGAGCTTGTCTGCCGGGGGAAGTGCAAGTAAGTGAGGCACGGCGGGGGAGGCGAGAAAGGGAGGCGTTTACTTCGGCGGTGGCCGCCGTATCTTGAAAGTGATTTGCGATGTCGAAAAATGGTGCGTCCGCGCGGGCTTATCTTCAAAGCGAACTGCAGACAAGGTCAATATCTTGCGTTTCTTCGTTCGAAGCACTCATCCTTGGAATGTCACATCAGGTACTGAATGCGTGGACGCGTGTCGTTTCGCACAAGTGCGAGGCGTCGGAAACAAAGAGCGAGCGACACGATGGCGTCGTATAGTGTCACCTAGTGTCAGATTAGTGAAGTGAAGCACAAAGACTTGCGCAGTAACCAAAAAGCGGCGCTGCCAGCGCATTCAAAAAAGAAAAAAACTTTTTTTTTTCCTTCGGCAACATTAACAGGAAAAGGAGAGTGCCGGCTTGGCGGGCTAGGCCAGCTGCAGCAAGCAGTGGGATCAGGTTTGAATGAAAATTAAAGATCACGCCCGCGGCGGCAAGATTGCCGGGTCAAGGGATGCAGGCCCGCTTCGCGCGCGCACGCATGCCCACGTGTGCTCGCTATCGCCTCGCAGTCGCCGTGAATTCGAGCGCGCCACGCGCGCCGCCGCCGCTTTGCATTACGTCGCGGCAGAGAAGGTGCTTCCGGTTGCTGCTCGCACAAAAATGACAAAATTTGGGGCGAAATCTCTAGGTTGTCGGCGGGGAAAATTTGTTATTTCGAGGGGGTCTCCCGCTGCCACTTCGTTACGTAGAAGTCTCAAATACATGTGCTTCTATGGAGTAATGGCGGGGAATAGAAAAATTTTGTTATATCCAGGAATTCGTTATATGGAGGTTCGTTATGAACAGGTTTAACTGTATGACCGCGCGGCCAAAAGCAGAGCCCATTCAGCACTCAAAAGGACAAGAGGGGAGAGCACGTCACACCTGCGTTTCAAAGAGAAGCGAACAGTTGTAAAGGCCAATATAGCAGCTTTCAGTGACGCGATCAATACAGTAGAACTTGTTTAAACGATCCCGCTACGTGCGATTTTCCAACACCAGTGTTCGTGATCGAGAGCACAAAAAATGACCCAAAAGAGTTACGGTTGTTTTTTACCAATTCATGGGTTCCCGGAAAACACAATATTTCGGCACCAACGTTCAGTACATCGCCAAACTGCGTTCATATGATATCTTCTCCAGCCACTAGATTACATGTAAACAAGAAAGTGTGCGCCGTGTGCGACCGAGAATGGTAGCCGCCCACTGTGAAAACGTCAGCGTGTACTCAGTTTCTTATTACGGTACCAGTAAATCACCTCCCGCCCGAGTTGTCGCCCACCGCATTCACAGTTATCGCAGCCAACCCTACTGCAATATTCATCTTCACCTATCTGCTTTACAGCGCTTGAGGCGTAGTGCCGTTGGAAGCAAACTGCACGCTCTAATTAGGCGATAACACAAATGCGCCGCTGTTCCCTGGTCCTTGGTGTTAATGCTTGTTGGCTTCTTATGATATGTTCCCTGGTACAGGTGGCAGCCAGCGTCGCCCATCAGCTCGACTTCGTTTCGATTTTCTGTCGCCTTCTTCTACGCAATAGGAAAACAACAAAACACGTCTCAAGCTGCCGAAGCCCCACCAGCTCAACAGGTGTCGACGTCTCATGCCTCGTGCCGTAACAATTTGCGTAATGCTTCATACTACGCAGGTGTCAACTACAGCAGAGTTTGTCAAATTTTATGGCTACTTCGAATTGTACGTTTTCTTGGTTGGTACTTTTACCGGATATTAACAAAAAAATTTTTTCCTTTTTTTTTTAGAATGTATGAACGAGGTTCTACTGTATATCATCTTGAACCACTGTACCGAGCTCACTGCCACCTCTGCTTTCAGTGACGCAAATAGGTTCTTTTTTGTCAGAAACTGCACTGCACTTGGCGTGCATTTTTAACGGGCCACAGTAAAGGTGCCGTAATTATTTGTGCGCTCTTGAGCAACTGAGGCTTCGTAAAATAGTTATGGAGTCAATAGCTACCTAAAGAAGCAAAAAGGACGAAAGATTTTTGCATCAGCGCTTTTTAAAAGAAACCCGTGTGGATGAATTAAACCAGAGCCCTGCACTACGGCGCTGTTGTTTTGGGACATTAAACCCCATAATTTCATTTTCATTTTTTAATGCACTGAGTCAATGTAAAGAATGTGCATGCAACATTGGCTTCACATGTGTGAGCAACTTGGAAACCATGCAATAGACACTTGACAGCAATTCCCCACAAAAGACTCATACGCACCTTCTCTGTAGAGTCTTGGAGAGCAGCTACTTGATTCTTGTTGCGCGACTGCAGGGCAAGCCAGTTCCTCCGCTTGCTTCGGACAATCATCTTGTCAGCATGCAGCTTGCAATAGGCAAAGAATGGATCTGCAATCTGCAATAGAGAGCCGCAAGTCCACGCTTGGTTCTCACAAGATCAGGCATGATTTATCATGACAGGCACAGTTAAATCTATCCTGTGATGCTAGACCAGGGGTTCTCAAGCATGTTCGTTCCAGGGAACCCTACTAAGTTCCATGAAGTGCCACGGAACACCCCCCCCCCTCCCCAATTAACCAAATTAATATGTCCGAATTAACCAAATGTCGAATTATCGAGGGTATCAAGAAAACAATAAACAAATGCTTACGACGTCAACGCGCTTTTATTTACTGAATGAATCAACAAACCTTGTTTCTATTTTGCACAAGAGCAGTACGGAAGCTGAAATCTTTATCTCGTGATTGATTAGCGCTCGCAGCGGCGAAGGCCTCGCAACTTCCCTCGCAGCGTGGCCGCGGCGCGCGTCTTCATCTAAGACGCGTTTTTCACTACAACGCGCACATCCCGATTATTTTTCGCCAGTGAGCTGGTCGCCAACAAATCGTCCGTCCAAGCATTTGGGGCACGTTCCTTGGTTGACTTTTGTCAACCTGATCTGTACAGTGTAGCCCCCGATATACAGGGGCTATCAATATACAGGGGCTATATTTTTAACCTTTACGGAATTTTTAGAAATCTCCTGTGGCAGGCAGCATAATTCGTATCATTGAGCTGGGTTATTGGATGAGGCGGACATTAGTAGCACGAGAAATTGAAACACATATTCAACTAATTAACAAAAATTCACGAAACAACTTTTTAGTTAATTACTTCACGACACATACTGCAATTTATGAATTGTAGCCGGCGAGCTTGTCAGGCGTAGCCACTTGGAATGAATCCGGAATGACACCAGTTTGGAGATATGCGCCGTCAAACTCGCCGTAAAAATGCACTGTTGTTCCACTTACTTTTTTTACCAAAATGCTGCTTTATACATTGAAGCACAAAAGTAACTGGAACGCCCATGTATTTTGCCCCACACTTCGGGAAATATCTGGAAACTGGTGTAATCCTGGAAATTCATTTCAAGTGGATGCGTCTTGCAAACTCACCGGCTACAATTTGTAAATTGCAATATGTGTCATAATAAAGTAATTAGCTATGCAGTTCATTAGTAAATTTTTTAATTAGTTGAATATAATATGTCGTAAAGTAATTACCTAAGAAGTTCATTAGTAATTTTTTTAATTAGTTGAATATAATGTGTCGTAAAGTAATTAACCAAGAAGTTCATTAGTCATTTTTTGGTAATTATTTGATCATGTGTTTTGATTTCTCAAGCTACTAGTGTTCACCTCTTCGAATAGCCCAGCTGGACGATAAGAATTATGCTACCTGACTCAGGCGATTTTTAAAAATTCCACAAAACTTAAAAATGAACACCCGGGATATTCCCGCAAGAGAAAACACTGCATCTAAAACATTGGGCAGGACAACCAGGTTACTTAGGCAAACGGGCAGTAGAACAAGCCCAAATAGTATGTGATGCAGTTCATCTATAAAATAGAAAGTGTATACCTCTTCCATTGAAGCTTCGGAGAGCAAGCCTTCCCTCTGGGCACTGCAAAAGATGAAAAATCAACAATGAGCGGAGACAATGAAGAATTACCTACCCAGCAACAACAGCAGAGCCAAAAGGCTGCAAAATAATTTGGTGCGAAATGGAAATACAATTTGTGCCTCTTGCAAGTGATTACTGCTGGTGAATTCTACTGAAACACACCAAACAAGTGACACTGCATTGTTTTTACCATGACCAGACATTAAAAGAAAACAGGGCCACCTTATTTTACATGAATGGCTGGGTGAAAGCAAACTGCAAGTGTCCAAAGTTCCTATCCATTAACTTAGAAAGTATTTAACTATGAACTTAGGTATGTAAGAAACCGTACTGCAGTGTTTCACTATAATGGCCATGCTAGCCTAATTCGGAAACAGAAATGAAGAGAAGGGTTCAAACAGTTTGCCTCATTGTCTGAAGCTTTGGAGTGTGGGAACATTTAGTGAGTTTTAATGAAGGCAGCTGTGATATTTCTTTTCTGGTCTAAGAGCCCACGACCAACCTATAGTGTGGTGCTAAGCACCACACTCAAGTGAACAGAGATGAGTGCAGTTAATACTACAGAATGCTAAAGTTTCAATAAAAATGCGGCAGCATGCAATGGAACAAGCAAGTCACTATGGCCACGATGATCAAACAAGGGGTGGTTTCACAAGCTAAACAGATTATTCGGGTAATGAAGACTACACTGAGGCCCGTAAGTTTACGGTAAAACACTGTAGCGAAACAATGCTATGAAGAGATACGTACTTAGAACCGAAATCTTATTTATTTATTTAAAGATACCTTACAGGCCTCAATTAAGGCATTGAGTAAGGGGGGCAGTACATAGAAAACACACAGAAAATACATAGAATATTTGACATACATAAAACAGAAGCAATTGATATAACTCAACCGGAGTGCCAACGCGACATAGTCATGTAGCAGTAAACACGGCGACATAACGGTACCATCGCTACAATAAGGCACAAGAACGTAGTGTAAATAAAAGAATGCGTGGTGCAACAATCATAAAATTTCACATTTTATTAGACATATAGTCTGTCAAGGCGTCACGGAATGAATCATGGTTGGACAGGCATGCGATGGCATCCGGGAGAGAATTCCAAAACCTGACGGCACGAGGAAGGGCAGAGTATTGGAATGCTTGAGTAGAACCGTAAATGTGGGCATAGCTGAAATGATTATGAAGCCTGTGTGGCGTGGAGTAGGGTCGTTTCAAGCATGCCGGTGCTCGAGTGGAATGAATGAATTTGTGAAACAGTGTTAACAGGGCAATGTCTTAGTGAGTGTTCAGAGATTGTAATGAAAGTAAGTTTTATTTGAGTTACACTGGATTGGTAGCTGTAATCGTTTAAGATGAAACGGCTTGCCCTATTTTGAATCTGTTCTAGCAGTTCAATTAAGTATTTTTGGCGAGGGGACCAAATGGGTGACGGATACTCCAGCTGAGACCAAACGAGAGTTACATAAGCTAGCTTGCGAACATTTGAAGGGACATTTCTTAAGTTGCGTGGCAGGTATCCCAACGATCAGGAGGCATTAGCTGAAATGGACATGGTGTGTTCTGACCAAGAGAGATTCGATGTGAATAACACTCTTAGATACTTATATTGATTAGTCGTTGAAACAGGGTAACCAAGTGCAAGCAGAATCTTTATGTGACGATGCATACCCCCCCCCCCCTTTTTATTGCTCACCTCAGAAGCCGCTATGGCGTATGGGTGTTCCATATCACAATTTTCAACTTGACAATTTCTGGGGTCTCACACGTGCTCTTGGGTCAAAGGAACGACAACACAGTAGTGCAAACAAACACAAGGGCATTTATTGCGCCTTTCATACACTGATGCACGCTAGCCGAATTACTATGCATAGAACATTCACATGGGCGCGCGACAAATCAAGGAAGTCCGACTCACCGCGACCGGATAGGGAGCGAATATGTTCGCCCCATGCTATGACACCATCGCCTAATCGTTCACGTGTACGGTCATGCGAACGGTGGCATGTTCGAACGATCCGTGTTTGTCCATACCGGTGTCCTGCTCCTAGCCTCGCGAGACGGTCCCGCGAATCAGCGCGGCGCACGTGCGAAGCGTTCCTGCGTGTTGGTCGCCGATCCCTTTTCCTCCCAAGTCACCCCGCCGTTCGGTGGCGTTAGCATTGCGAGACCCGCGTCATCTCTCATGGCAAGCACTACGACCGACGCCGGTTCTTAGCCACGCAGAGAAGCCGGATTACAGGAGACGCGAGCTATGCAGAGAAAACAACATCAGGGGATGCGTGAGAGTCGCGCATCCCCACAAATTTTGGCTAGTGCCCAGTTCGTGGTTAAAACTGATCTGTTTGAAATTATTAATGGCCCTCCTAGCTAGCACATTTTAAGGTCCTGGTTACCTGCCTAACTTGACCATTGTTAATAAAGCTCCACTTCGTTGTGCAAGCTTCTAAAGCATTATCCAAGTTCTCTCTATATATTCTCACAAGTCATCGCAACAGAGGGCTACGAATGCATTGTTGCAATTCTTACAGACAACAAACCTGTACGAATGACTTTAGCATTGAAAAGTGTTAACTGGTATCCTGTGCTGTGAACAGCAGTAACAGTGCTCATGTGCTCTGTTTTTCTCTCACTTTCTATATCCCCCTCTATCCAACCCCCAGTTTTCTCTCACTTTCTATATCCCCCTCTATCCAACCCCCAGTGTAGCATAGCTCTTTTAACTCTGTTTCTCACCTTATAATACAACACAATAAAGAGAAATTTCAATACAAAGATTGTCTAACAGCACACAGGTACATGTCCTAGGAGGTAATGTGGCAGAGCTTACCAGGTCACATGAAACGATGCCTTGCACATGCCAGCGTCACATGTGATGCACACTCCAGTTCGGCTGAGACGCTCATCTTCACACAGCACACATGACTGCACAGAGAGAGCAGCAGCAGCAAAGGTAAGACTGAAGCTAGCAACTTGTTCCCATAAAATCTTGTTACGCATTTTCCTCTGCTCCTCTTCATCATTTCATTAAAGTGTTGATAAAGTGAACACCTGAATATAAACATGATCTACATCCTACTACAGGCTTTATGTGAGGCTGTTGGTACTGTTCAAAACAAGCAGACAAGCACACAACCCAACATTCTCAACAGAGATGGCCTTTGAAAAAAGAGAGGTAAAAACTATAGAGTTGTTGCTATGAACTGACCTTGGCACCCCATCGAGAGTAGGGCATCTCAAACAGCGTGACAGGAGTGAGCTTCTCCACATTGCCAAAGGCCACCCCTGGGATGTACAGTGCACAAACCAGGTGCACCCACCTGCAAAAGAAAGGTGCTTAATGTGTTGACTGGTTGATTCCTGAATGCCAAAGCTACAGCTAGGTTGCAATGGAAGCGACATCAAACAGCTCTGGACTAACTTCAACCATCTGGAATTTCAAATAAATGAATTCATATAAGGCTGAGCTGAGACACACATGGGTGTCAATGCACCCCCCCCCCCCCCCTTTTCCAGTCAGTGACCAGAAAAATTTCAAAGTGAGGAGAGTGCCAACTAATTTATTTGGAAATACACATGGTGGAGGAATTTTAATGGAAAAAAAAAAGGGAAACCAATTTGGGCTTCACTCCCCAATCCACTAGCCTCCTTTTAGTTCTGATTAATAGGGCTGCCGCCCTGTAAAGATGTCCAGGATTTGATCTTCAGACCATGAATAATTTTTCTTCTGCTGTGAAGCTTTAATTCTGGAGGACCTATATGAGTTTCTGCGCACTTATGTGCTGCCTATTGGGTGGTTGACAATTTAATTCTTTCAAAGGGGTAGAGTAAGAACTTCAAAGATAATTTTATTCAGCCACAGGCACATGCACGGACAACCACATCAGAGGCCTAACCTGAGCAGCAGCACTCTTCTCTGCCACCCCTCACTGGCTCACATTAGATCCATAGCAGCTATACCCTGACATTCTTTTCAGCTTCCCTTGAAACAATCCCAACAGGCATCAGAGGCATGGAGATGTAGCTCTGCTCCAATAAAATGTATCTTGTGAAGAACCACAAGGCAGAGGAAGATTCATGAAAGAGGTACGTGAAACTAAATTGTCCCTTTCACAGACGTAGCATTGCAAAGTATATTATACAGTTAGACCTCTACATAACGAAGTCGGTAAAATCGTCAATTTGATTTGTTATACCGAAATTTGACTATAATGAAATACGACCTTTTATAGAAATAAGTACAGTAGCTGATGGATTTTTCTGACATGTAAGGGGCCTCAAAATTTTCCAAATTATCGGGCAATCAGAAAAAGCAAATTTGAATAAGAAAAAAAGTCATTTTGTTGAATTTGAGAGTCGGTGATGAAAGATACGATTTCATGCCATGTCGACGATATCTTTACGTCAACGGTATGAAGCGACGTTTTCGCATCCACTCCGCCCCCGCGGCTGATAGTGTGGGACGATAGTGGGACGATAGTGGGACGACACTATTATAAAAAGCACCGGCAGCGGGGAGCAAATGATTTGTCTGCCTCTGACTTCAATGCCTCTCCGAAACTCGAGATTACGCAACCTCCAGTGCGCGTGAGAAGGCAGTGCACATGACACCATGCCATCTCAGCACACCCACTCCTTGGACACGTGGCAGATTGCCTCTAAAACAGGCTGCACGGGCTGTGTATGTACTCAGCTGCACTGACAGTCATGTGCAGCCACGCCGCACTAGAAAAGGAGACGCGCACCTACCTCCCCCCCACTCCCTTTCGCCCAACCTCACGCGCACTTGATCGCATTACCACGAGCTCACTCCTCTCTCCCCTATCCCCTTGCTAGTACAGGAAGATGGCACTTGGCAAGCCCCCATCCTTCTTTCACTCATCCTCGCACGCCTTCACTTGCACTGAAAGTATACCACGTACAGGGCCCAATATGGTCTCATTGCACTTGCACCAATTGGACTTTATACAAAAAATGAAACTGCTCCGTTTCAGCAGGCACTCTTGGATGCGAGGTGCACAATTTGAGAGGTGTTTGCACAAGCAGCCGCTTGTAGTTCCACCGTTTTACCATCTGCGTCTGCAGAAGTTTCAATTTATTGTATCTGTATTCTTTCGCAGAGGCAGTGAAATTTCGTTATATTAAAATTGTGTATATCGTTATGTCTTCATTATATACTTCGTTATATTGAAGTTCTAAATACATCGTGTTCTATGAACAAGTTATAAAAAGATTGAGAGTTTAAAGATTGAGATTGAGATTAAATTGAGAGTTTCGTTATGTTGAAGTTTGTTATATCGAGGTTTAACTGTATACAATGCCTCCTAAGAAAGAAATAATATACAGGAAAACCTTGTTGATACAATACCGTTTACTGTGATTTCAGAGCGCCTATGTTCGCTATCGAGAATGCAAAAAATGGCTCAATACAATTACGCTTGTTTTTTTACCGATTAATATGTTTCCGAAAACCTGATATTTTAGCACCAACGTTAAGTACATCACCAAACTGCAACCATATGATAGGTTTTTTTCGGCGCCACTAGATTCCATGTAAACAAGAAAAGATGCGAGGCACGCACAATCGTGAGCAGTGTGCGCCTGCAACGGCTGCTTCCTCGCAGTACTCGCCTGCCTGTTAATGCCGCCAAGCACTTGGTTTCCTATTCCGGTACCAGCAAATCTCCTTGTGGGTCATCAAACGTCACCATTCCCAGCTATCGCTGCCAACCCATCGTAATAAGCACCTTCACCTATCTGTTTCACAGCGCGTGCGGCACAGGAAGCATACTCCACGCTTTTATAGGTGATGGCCCAAATGTGCCGCTGTTCCCTGCTGCAGGCATGTTTCGCTCTGGCAGCATCATGGCATTGTATTCCGGGGTTGCCCACTAGCTCGATTTCATTTCGGTGTCCCACACCATCTTAAAACGACAATGCACATCTTGGGTTGCTCAGGCCCCACAGGCTCAACACAGGCCAGCTTTTCGTGCCGCAACGATTCTCGCTGAGTGGGCGAATCAAAATTTCCCAGCAAGATGTTCCGCATAAAAAAGCTTCTGACCCAGGCCGAATTTGAGAAGCGCAAACATAAGCTTGCTCAAGCAGCAATAATGACAACGCGCGTCTCGGGCCGCCTGGGCCCCACCAAATCGGTGCGAGACGGCACCTCGTGCTGCAACCCTTCGTGCAACGCTTCCCATTAGGTGAGTAGAATATGTTGCTGAGCTAGTTGGTTCAAGTCTAGGGGGTACATATTCGCGTGACGTGGAAATAAAGACTTGGTAGAAGGGAGTAAGATGTAGAAAAAGGGAGTAATACTTGCTCCTACTAAGTCTTTATTTGCATGTCGTGCTAATATGTACCCCCTAGGCTTCACATTAGGTAGACGTCAACTACAGACGTCAACTACACTTCAGTCTGCTGAAATTTTTAGTGACTTCGGATCATACGTTTTTCCAGTTAGTATGTTCTTTCTTGCCTTTTTTTCCAAATCATATGAATGAGGTTCTACTGTGTGTGCAACTGCTAAGTGTACCAAAGCGTATACTGACAAAGATCACAGATATGCATTTCAACATACTTTCCAACGTCCGTTTCCTTGAATATGCCTCCGGTGTTTGGGCAGAGTTCACACATCTAGAAAAAGAAGAGGGCATTGGCAAATGAGGAGAGTTTCAAGCAATCCATTAAGGTATTTAAACATTAGCCTAGGACCGTATCCACCAGTCAGGTGAGTTAGTTTCACTGTAAAGTGTCAGCCATCCTTTAATACATTGGAAAACAATATAACTAAACAGCCATATCAGTTTATTTGTTTAAGCAGTGCAGGTACCACCAGATTACACTAATGAACTGTAAAAAAAAATGTGGGACTTTTTTCCCACTTAAAGCACTACAGTTAAACCTGGATATAACGAAATTGACAAATTCCCGAAAAACTTCGTTATAAAGAGGATTTCGTTATATGCAGGTTCAGCACGAAAATTTGAAAAAGAAACGCTTACCGTATGTACTATCGCTCAAGATTTACTCCCAATGCGATGAACAAAAAAGTCCCCGTTTCGCGAGAAAGGTGAAGCATCGATTGCGACATCTAATTAGTAGAGAGCTATACGAAGTAAGGATAGTACAGTCAAACCTAATTAATACACGTACCCGCTTAATGCGTAATTGCGGTTTAAACGTAGTCGCGAAGATCCCCCCCCCCCCCAGCCCCCATTGAACCCCATGTATTGGCTGACCGCTTAAGCCGTAGTTGCTCATTGCCCACCAAACGGTTAGTGCGTACTATTTTTATTGTTCTACACGCACAGGCACAAAATCGGCAAAACCTCAACTCATGTGCGCAGACGTTCGATTCTCGAGTTGCGACGCCCGGACGAGTTGCCAGTGATAGTGAACTTACAACATGGCCACCATGACGTATTTCCTGCTCGTACAGCTGTTCCCCATTGACGCACACAAAAGCATGGCCTTCGAGATAAGTTCCCTGTAACGCGGAGAAGCTGCCTTTAGGGGGTGCGAATTCGCTGTTGCCATCGGAGTAGTCACCGCGCAGAAGCACATTTGTGCCATCACCGTGGACATCGCTTTGCGGTTCCGTGTAAAGTCCAAACACGGCAACATCGTCGCCGCGCGCCGTACGCTGTGTGTGCGAGTGAAAGCTTGCGGGGGTCAGCCAACTCAATCTCGCGCACGAAAGAGGGGGGGGGGGGGGATCGCGCTTCCGCGCTAGGCACGGTGGGGGAGGCGAGAAAGGCGTTTACTTCGGCGGTGGCCGCCGTATCTGGAAAGCTATCTGCTATGTGGAAAAAGTGTGTGCTCACGCGAGCTTATCTTCAAACCAAACTGCAGACAAGGTCAATATCTTGCGTTTCTTCGTCGAAGCACTCATCCTTGGAATGTCACACCAGGTACTGGATGCGTGGACGTGTGTCGTTTCGCACAAGCGCGAGGCGTCGGAAACGAAGAGAGAGCGACACGATGGCGTCGTATAGTGTCACCTAGTGTCAGGTTAGTGAAGTGAAGCGCAGAGACTTGCGCAGTAACCAATGAGTGGCGCTGCCAGCACGTTGAAAAAAAAAAACTTTTTTCCTTCGGCAACATCAACAGGAAAAGGAGAGTGCCGGCTTGGCGGGCTAGGCCAGCTGCAGCAAGCGGCGGAATCAGATTTGAATGAAGGGAGGTGGAAAGGTCACGCCCGCTGCGGCAAGATCGCCAGGTCGAGGGATGCAGGCCCGCCTCGCGCACGCTCGCAGTCGCCGTGAATTCGAGCGTTCCAAGTGCGACGCCGGCGCTTCGCATTCCGTCGCAGCGGAGAAGGTGCTTCCGGTTTCTGCTCGCGCAAAAATGACAAAATTTGGGACGAAATCTCTAGGTTGTCGGCGGGGAAAATTCATTATTTCGAGGGGGTCCCCCGCTGCCACTTCATTACGTAGAGGTCTCAAATACATGTGCTTCTATGGAGTAATGGGGAGGAATAGAAAAACTTTGTTATATCCAGGAATTCATTATATGGAGGTTCGTTATAAGCAGGTTTAACTGTAAATGCTCCTTATGACACTGTACAATCTATGTTCAATCAATACACCTTCTGCATGCCAAATTAAACAAACATGCAAGTGCACAAATGTTAAAAACTGCTTCACTCACAGGTTCTTTCTGCCCAGCTCGACAGGCATCACAAAACCACGGCTCTGTCGAACTAGAGGAGCCCGTACTCATGACCGAGTCGCTGTCAGTAATACCATAGCAACCTGTGGATGGAAACACACACATACATACTGTTCAGTAAACATTATCATATGTGTACTAAGCAAAGTACCTTAATGACATTTCTACGGGCAACAGCTTGTATATGGCTTTTCATTCAAAGTTTTCAGTATCTGCTTGTTAAAACCACTGTAAAAAGAATCTCAAATAGACATCATAAATACAAGTTAATCAAATGGCAAATTGCACGGTGCAGTTCACAGCGCAGGCAAGAGCAGATGCATGCAATGACTCTGTTGACATTCACTTTCTGTCCCCCTGCAATTCTGCTAATTATGCTCACAGGCTTGGAGCTACATTTCACGCATGGGAGACGGGCGACCATATTTCCTGCCTACACGTGAGACTGTTCTGCAGCTTGTCAAACTTCCCATTGGACTAATGGTAGCATGCGCTCACCGAATGTTTGAACGCAACCCATCGCTACTGCGCACTGATACGTCTGGGGGCTTGTGCTGGAGAGCACACAAGATACATTCATTGCTCATTCTGCAGAATGAAGACATGCAAGACAAGCAAAGCAAAGTTGGTAAGGAAAATATAGCTCCCCCCACCTCCCTTTCTTTTTCTCACACTTTCAACTGTTCCCGAGGTTATGCCATGAAAGATAAAATGAACAATACGTGTTTAGCATAATGACACCCCAAAACTGCACTTAAGAGTTCAATTAATTTGTACAGGTTGGAACACGAACAAATTGCTGCCATCCTGGGGATGTATTCTGAAATGTTTTACTTTGGCGATAATTCGCCTAGGCGCGCGCCGATTGGCTGGTTGAGCAAAACTGAATGACGTCGGGCTCAACCAGCCAATCAGCTCGTCCAATTTTGCTCAACCAACCAATCAGCGCGTGCCTGAAAGTGAAACTTTTACCTAGGCGAACTATCGCAGAAGTGGAACGTTTCAGAATACGTCCCCTGTCTAGGCCTTTCACAAGTGCAACCACCAACAGCACTAGAGACCCAAACAAAATGACTTTGCACCATTTTTGACTTCGAGAAAATGACGTATATTTTGCTGATACTTAATTACGTAAATTTATTCACTCTGAATAGAAAAGCCCTTCCCACACTATGCTCCCTATGGGCAGAGGTAAAAATAAAATGGATCGTCACATACAAGCAAGTACAATGAACTGCACAAGTTAAATGTTAAACTTTACAGCAACTTGTTCATCTTAAAGGGACACTAGAGAGAGAGATTATTTTGCCTGTATTAGTAAATTACCCTCATAAAAAAAAAAAAAAAAAGCCACTCTTACCACCAGAAGAGGCTTGGCAAGACGGAAAAAATGCGAAACAAGGACAGGTGGTGATGCCAGCTTTAAATTCTCATACCAGCTCGCGACACCACTTTGATGGAGTCTTCTCGGGCCTATTAGATTTTTCTTATTAAATTCAAATTATAAAGATCGACTACACTGTGTTCCAAAGGATCCAATGACTAAATTTTGCAACACTGGAGAACTTTCAATGGGCCCAAGTATGAGACAATACTTTGAAATCGATCATGTCACACTACCGTTATGGTACTGGGGTTGCGGTGTGAAACTAAAAAGATGGAACTATTTGATAACCAACCCATTGCCATGAAATTAGCAAGACTAGAGTTTTGAAAGAAAAACTTATTAGCCTAAGCTGATTAAGTGGCTCTCTTCAGTGTCCCTTTAGCTGCCACGCACAAGAAGCAGCTTTAGGGTAATTTCTGCAATTCTTTTTTTCTTTTTGCTCACCTTCATGAACAGACACACCACAGCAGTCGCACTCCACAATTTCATCATCTTCTATGCTGTAAACAAGGAACAAAATCACCCAGAAGCGTCAAACAGTGCCAATATGACAGATTTGCATAAAGATACAACCGTGTCAACCAAATATGAAGTAGAGATGAGCTCGAAATGAAAGGCCAACTGCAATGAAATTTTGGACCACGTAAAAAGATACAGAGCAACTTCCATGCAATATTTTACGCTTGAAATACGATTGGATGCGTCATAAAAAGCCTGAAAAAAAATACATTTTTGACACCCAAACTGCAAAAAAAAAAAAAAAAAAATGCAACCACTTGCTGGAAGTGGCAGATGACTCCGAACTAGAACACTGGCCCGGGTCAGGCCCGGACCGGGCTATGGCTCCAAGCCCTGGCCCGGGACCAGGAAATGCTTGGCCAGACTCATGATTGTATAAACAGGTGCGGGAGGAACTCAGTGTACATGCTTTAAAAATTCTGGTGTTCAAAACAGCTTTTTTCCACAGAGCAAGCATACAGCCAACATGAAAAGGTGGATGGAAGCAAAGGGCGAGTTAAAAATTTTGGGCAAGGCATTTTATTTAAAACTCCTGTGTATACTTTAAGTTGTCAAGAATTATACAGTCAAACACCTTTATAAAGAGCTATACCTCTACCCCTACACGTGTGGGCTGTGATTGCGCATCGATAATGTGACAGCATGGCAGTGGCAGCACGAACACTCCTCTAATGTCCTAATTGCTATTGCAATAAATATGTATTGTACATAGTTCTTACAGCAAGAAAAATTCCAAAATTATATTAGGTACAAAAGGAGCTAAAAGTTCAAATGCACATATTCTAATTTGGAGATGGAAATAATCAATATGGGAAATGCACTGCCACACCAGCTTTCCTGAGCCCAGGACTTCTCATGTATAATCATGTATAAGGCTCTTGAAGAACACTGTGAATGCGGTTAAGAATGAAGCCATCTACAAGCCGTCTGCAGTGTAAAACACTGCAGCAACCTTAAACTAAATGCGAAAGTGGTGGAATAAATGAAAAGCGGTAAAATGATGCAATGCATTAAAATAATTGTATCGAGAGCAGCAAAATAGTGCAATAGCGAAGTGTTAACAGTCAGACTGTATCAAGTGCTGTCTTCGGTAATTTTTTAGAACAGTTTCTTTTCGGAGAAAAGAAAAATTTTTAATTCATTTTACAAGAACTAAAAAAAAAAAGAAAAGAAATTAGTCTTTTTTTTTAAAGAAGACTCTTTTTTTTCTTTTTTCTAACGTCACTAAGTGCCACTTTTTACTACTTGAGCTTCCCTAGGAATGCCTTTGATCTATGGCCAGTGGTTCTCAAATGGGGATCCATGAAACCAACACCTGCAAAAAAAGGAGAGAGTTTTTTGGAGACCAGTTTAGCCTTGACTCATTCCCAGTTCCGGGACCTGCTCCTGGAACTGTGTCAGCAATCCGCACAAGATTGCCTCAGTTGGTCTCGGTCACCGCCTTTCCCTCTTCCCCACACGTTTCCGAACTCACCCGGCTGACTTCGGCGCAAGAGCGAGCTACGCGTTCGGCCAAGCCGTCTAGACAAGGTGTCCAGATTGAATTAGCAATAAAAGGCAGCTGTTTCACGTCGCACAATGTGCGACGTGAGTCAATCCCAATAAGTTCGAAAATGAGCAAGATAAGCATGCTACAAGCAACAGTCAGCATGGACCTTACGCAGCACATCACATGCAATCACATTTATAAACATGTCAACCATGTCTACCGGTAAAGGTGCTCAATAAAAAAAGAAAAGAAAGGAAGACAGTACTCCAAACACATGTGCTCAATAGTCTTATGTGACACAATCATGGAAATGATCATACTATTTTTCACTTAAATAAATTCTGTCAGCCTTGTTCGCTGTTCCTTGAATTATTTGGGATGCGAAAAAACACAAGTTGGCCAAATTCCTTCCACAAGCAGAGGAAAATACAAATGTGTTTACCTTATGTCACCAAGGCAAACAGAACAGATTGTGATTTTCAGCTTCAGGGAAGATTCACCTTCACCCGATATCTGTAAAATAAAAAGAAACCAGCGCAGTGTTACAAAACTCATTAAAAAGAACTCCTGCCTTAAAGCAACTCACCAAGGCTTTGACAAATGAAGAAGAAGATCAACCTATTATCCTTGCACTAAATAAACCTACTATAGGCACTGCAAGCTCAGGCTTTGCATACTGATAGCAGCGCAAGACCACATAGTCTTGTGAGCAGAGGAAGCTTATCTTGTAGGTCATGTTTCACATTCATGGTGCCCTCCGGCCATTGTTTCTTACAAAGGAAGAGTTACAAAGGAAGAGTGACTAAAGGACATGGTGGATTTGGCAAGGCTTCGCTTATCAAGTTCAAGCATGCCACGAAACGGATGCACATCTGGTGCTGTTCAGAGTGCCACCTCATTTATGTCGTAGACCAGGCAAATCGTGTCGGCAGCACTTGTAGGAACAGCTGCAACGCCACCTCGCTAGCCCACAGTCCCTACATGTTAAGGGGACATTTAAAAGAAACAATCAGTTTAGGCTGATAAATTATTCTCTGAAAGCTTTGTTTGCTTTACTACGGTGACAAGAAGTTTATTATGTGGAAGAAATGAAGGTCAAAGTTCAATTCTCTTAATTTTTCAATCTGTGACATCACACTGGTGTGCCAACGGCAGGGTTGGCACACCAGTGTGATGTCACGGATTTTATAGTTTTCTTCTGTATTTCAGCCGTTGTGGTGCAGCAAAAGTTTCTGAAACCTGCCAAGTTCATTTTTTCGCTCCTTTAGCATACAATGTAGTCCATTGTTACCAATAAACTTCAATCTTAATTACGACTGTTTTCGCACTCAGTCCAAAAATCCCCATATCGTGGAATAGGAACGAACCATGTAGAAAACACAACTGTGCTTTTCCAGCTATAATCTAGGTGACACAACACGCCCAAGTGCAGCAGAGCCATATAAGTACAGTGTGGGAGCCTTCAAATTTTGACCTAAGCCCAGCAAGCCTTCGCATGTGTCACCATCCGACAGGGGCATATTAATGTTCGATTGGTACAGTATATAGAGAGAGAAAGTATGCCTGCTAAGTACAAGCAGCGCTATAGAAAAATTTGGGAGACCTTACCCAACTTAAAAAGCTGGTTACATCCAGTAGAACATAATATAAAGATGCCGTCACAACAAAGCAAAAAAAATCTGAGCCTTGCTGCAGTTCCCGACAGAAGCTGTAGTTCCCAGCCACAACAGATTCTTCCAGTGGAAAATGTGAAGCTAGTCTGGGTTCATTCGTTTGCAAGTATGAAGCATCCCTTTCTGTTGTTCATCTTACCATGCTCTGTGAGAAGCAATTAATAGACAGCAAGAGGACAGCCGGCTTACACATGCACCATAAGAAGTGCACACAGATGGCTGTCAACATGTCTCCAAAACTTCCCACTGATTTGATGGCTGACAATGGGGATCTGAGGCTCCCAAGGTACAGCCTGATGATCGACAAGGGTACAGATTTTTCAGCAAAGTTGCAGGGTGAAGTGGTACGCTACTTCAGTACTAAGGATAACAGAATTGACTACACTCCTAGCATTAATCGAAATGGAGGACAGTACTTCCACAGAAATCTTCAAGGCATTGAAAAACATGATCACACTCGCATGTCTCGACAAAAAGTGTCTTTACCGTTTTAGTAGATTGGGGGCTATATTTGCCTTTTTCACACTAATTTACTCGTCATTGCTTAAATAAAAATTATATATAAGGCGTCTAGGAACAAAATAATTAAACACAAAAGTTAAAACACAAAGTTAAAACACAAAAAGGCAAAATTCCGATTAAGTCATTATCATCATCACTTAGTGACTTGTCACTAAAAATACACTTTTGCGCCGTGAACTGACAATATTGTTAAAAAAAGAAAGTTATAAACACTGCTGTCATCTTCACAAGTGAAGTGGCAATTGAAGACTGCCTTACTCTACATGGACAGATGTAAAACATTTGAGCGTCGAGAGTATTACACAAATTACACCCTCATAATTTTGCATTTAGTAGAATAAAATCTGCAGAAACCCATAATGTGGTAGTATTTCATGAAAGGGAAAATTCAATTAAATTGTGGGGTTTAACGACCCAAAGCTAAATACCACAGCCGAGCTACTACAGAGGATAAAGGAAAAAATGGTATCAAGCTAAATGTATCATGAAGTTAAAACAAATTTCTGCAGTTCTCGTTTCCCTAGTCAAATAGCTTGCTTTTGTGACACCAAGTGTTAGCCCACTAGTTAGACGATTTAATAAGATGACTAGCTCAGAGGAGCAGTTGTAGAGTTAAATCCCTGAACCAGGACGAATTCAAGTGTAACGCTTTTTTTTCCAAGAAACCTGCATAGGCTTCTTTAGCGCTCCATGCTGAATTCTGGTGAATGCCTAACTTTCTTTTTTATTTCCCAATTCTATGCACCATCATTTCAACTTGGTGCGCTAATATGTGCTGTGCACTCTATATTAAACAAAGGAGTAGTTCAGTATCTGGATCAATGAATTAGGAGGGAGACCTACACCATCTTGATAAAACTGAAAAGTGAGCAAGTTAGTATGAATTTATAGTAGAATAACAGTACAAAAATGAGTAAACCTAATGACACAAATGCTTATGTCGTCTGGCTCCTTCTAGTGTCCATTTCTATGTGTTTCACGTTTTTTCCACCATTAACAGAATCTTATTTACAGACAAATCTCGATATAACAAACACAGATGTAACAAATTATCAAATATAATGCAGTAAATCTAGGATGTTTCTCGCTGATAACACAAGTCACAAATATATGCTCATAACAAATATCCGATATAATGAAGGTCTTTTCTTGTCGGATGTTACTCAGTTACAGAGAGGTTCAACTGTACTCACAGAGCTATGTAAGATCGAGGTAAACACCTGCTAAACTGGCTTACCAACATCTCTTGTTCACTTACTCTCTGTCGTGCTTGACTTTGTCTTTGCCTTGCCCTCTCAATGAGGTCACCAACAATGAGCTTGGGAACTTTCTTTGTTTCATCCGGCTCTGCAACGCCATTAGCCACCTCGGGCGGAGAAAATTTTTGTTCTGCTTCCGAAGCTGCTCCAGATGACTCCTCGTCGTCTTCATCATCCAAATTTTCTGAGGAATCCCCTTGATCGTCAGATTCCAGATCTGCAAAGCATAAATATGTGAGTGCTGTTCTGAGAATTTAGTGCAAGATGACACTAAAAAAAAAAAAAAAAGAAAGAAAAATCTGTAGAGGTAACAATGAACTCCATGAGCTTTATGTGCAACAAGCTGTGTAATATAGTCCGTGAAAAAAAAAAAAATTCTGAGGTGCTGTAAAACAACTAGCTTGAATAAACAATTGCATTGCATTCAGCCTTCCTTTGCCAACCGAAACTTGGTTAAATATTTCAACATCCGTACGTTTATAAACAGGGTCTGCCACCAGGTACGAACGGACGTTTGGAAACTTACCTATGAAATAAAACTATGCGAGCATATCATAAAAAAAAGTCACCATTATCATGTGTAGAGTATGGGAAGCTCTTCACAGTTACGCAACTTGTGCCTAGATTCTCCGAAAAAAATGGAAATGCTGGCAGTCAAACCGATCGTAAACCATTCCAAATTGCACGCGGTACTACTGTAACCAATGGCCACGGTAACTTATATCGCAAAAGTTTCCTTTGTGGCCTTTCATTCGGAACCTAAACTTCAAGCGACCTGACATCCTGACAAGCAAACAAAACACAAAAGTCCTTATAACAAGCAAAATGACCTCGCTTACATTATAAAGCTACTCAGTAGAATCTTTGATTAAGTAAGTGAAGTTAATTGTGGCTGTTTTAATTGGCAATTCAAGTTATTCCCTCAGCAACTTTTGTAAATGATCTCGCTTGAACCAGGCGCTGAGCTGCGCGGCAAGCTTATTCGTTTTTTGCCTGGTCGGATTAACGTCATAATTACATAAGCAAGGAAACTCAATCACAACTAACCTTTCTCATGGTCATCGATTTGGAAGTCGCTGTCATCCGAACTGTCACCCAAGTCGGCGAAATCAAGCAGTTGCAGGTGATTTTCAACGGGCTTCACCCTTCGCTTGCTTGGATCTCTCTCCACTTTTGAGAAAAAGAGAAAGATACAATTGCATAAAAAAACTGATACGACGGACCAGAAAGATATTAACACCCTTAAGAGACAGGTAAGAATGCTTGGTGAAAGCGTCAGTAGCTCGCTTGCATGTTTCTACAACGATGCAGCTTACCCATTGTGCGATATAGAAACCCAACATTCTCGATGTACCCATCTTTATCAGTCATGCTTAATGTAATGCGTAATGCCCTTTTCACAGAGACGCCGCTAATTCCTACCAAACGTAGCGGCGATCACATTCGAACGTAGAACTCATGCATACGAAGCCATTCGACAGCAGTCTGCTCGACGCGAAACAAAGCCTTTCCGAGCTTGCTAGCGTGGCGCTAGTTACGGGATTTTGAAGCTGAATTTTAGTAAAAATATTATGCAAAGAACAACAAGAAATAGGTGTGTGCGTTATTTATCTTACACTATTTTTGTTTGCACAATTATTATGTAAATCAATTCTGCTGAAAGTTTTCATTCTTTTGGTTCAAATGCGCTGCGAGAGCTGCTGCAAGCCTTTCATTACTTTCACTTCATTTCTCGAGCGTCGCAGCACGTCGTGGTAGTCGCCTCAGAACTCAGGTCGCCGTCGCCGCCGTTATTCAAAACCCTTCGCAAAGGCTCAACTCAAGTTCTTGTATAATCCGCGCTCCTGCAGTCATGAAGTCCTTACTGTGCAGGCTGCTTTTCTGAACAGCAGTGTCTCGTCTATTGCAGGGAGGATTAGAGGCAAGCCATGTCTCTCCATTTATCAGTGCTGTGCCAATGCTGTGCCTAACGTGTTTTCGCTAAAATGTACGTTTATCGTAGCCATACATGACAACGTCACTCTGATTGTAGAATTCTGCTAGCAGAACTTAGGACTGAGTAAACGTATTGCTTACCTGGATTTATCCGTTACAATATTGCGACGCAAGCGAAATTTCGAGCCGTTTTTGCCGACGCGATCATAAGCAGTAGCAGCGACAGCTTGCTTAAACGTCAAATTTTAAGGCGCATGTGTTTTTAACGTAACCCGAAGCCATCCAAATGCCCTCGATTCATATTGTGTGTTTCGAGATACCCACTATGACAACCGCACTCTCCAGCAATCCGTACCCAAGGGGGCAACGAAGACACCCCAAAGCTGGAACCCGGACTGGTCCGTGGGTTGGGGCTCGCCGGACGCCTGCGTGTGCCAGGGGTGTATAAACTCAATTAACTCTGCTGTCGCTGGTAGCACATTTTGTATCCGCACACCCCCTGGCATGCTCCGGCCTCGGCAGCCCCAATCCACGAACAGCCCTGTTTCCAGATTCGATCCCCCCGGTACCCCTTTGAGAAACTCACTTACCTTTGCGTGTGTTATGGCGACTTTGGCAACATGAATCTTCCCTGCGTACTAGAACAGTTCGTTTCGGAACCAGTTCCTTTCTTTATTATTATTTTTTTTAGTGCATTGCGTATTTCATTCATGTTGGAAAGAATGCAATAGTTCTGCCAGTCCATGAAAGTGGCAGCATGAACATGGGAAATTATCGCCCCGTGGCCCTCTTGTCCCCGTTTGCAAAAACAAGAAAGTCATGTTTGAGCAGCTGTCTCTTTTTTATCACAAGGTTAGTGCCTGCCAGCATGGGTTTCTTTGTTCATGGGAGGCCTGTAACATGCCATTAAAAACAAACCTCGTTTGTTTGATATAGTTTCACATAACCTGCTTATTCCTAAACTCTTTTCTTACATTATGCAGGCCTGTGTGCATATATATATGTGTGCACTTATGGCCTGTGTGTGTACGTGCAATGTGTGTAGCAGCGGAACCCAGCATTTGAACTGTTGCACTTGTTGAGCTTAGTTTAAAGGCACTGACAACCAATTTTTATGTTACCCATTTTTTTTTAGTGCAGTGGAAAGCTTACCGGTCAGCGTTGAATCCGGCAGTTGTAACGCGAACACCGTGGAGCATATTTTATCACAATTTTTCTACCAGAAGTAAGGAGGTAGTCATTCACTGGAAGCATGCTGGAAACAGTGATAGGTGAGCGCCATAGCGATTATACGCTGTCATTGGTGGAAGGCAGATGACAAATGCGGTCGTAACTGTGAGAAGGTATTATTTTGTTTATTAAGCTGATGTTCCTACCGATTCATGTTTTCTTAAGTGAACCACAATAGCTACGTGGTTTCCTGTCCAACAGCTTTGGTCATTAACAAGTCAAGTGTTCTAGCCAAGCCTCTAAAATGATATGACGCTTTTACACGTGATACGCTGTTCAGCAGGTTGCCGTTGCCACGCGTGCGCTTTGATTTCTGAAGCATGTTGTTTCTCGGAAGACCTGAGCGTGTTGGAACAAGGACTTTAGCTTGCTTGCGTGCTCAGAATTTAGTGTGCGTCAACAGCAATCATGTGCACCGCCATGCATTGAAGGACATGAGGGCCGTTTGTTAGCATGGGCTTTCTTTATTTCGTAATATGCAGAGGATAAAGTGCCAAAGCCTAATAATATATGAACTGCAATTTTAAGGAATAAGTATGCAGTACTGAATAACAGCCGACTTGCCTACAGTAATCTCGTATACTACATCCGAAGTACCAAAGCTTTCACCACCAGTTCGCTTCACTTACTGGGTTTTGAGCCTTTCTTTGCAAATTTAAAATTTCTACTTAAGTTGCAAGCAGCGTGCTCGGTTCTATTACTATAAATCATGGTTATTTCATTTCCATCAATGTCTTGCAATACATTCTGGCCAGTTGTCAGTCCCTTGAGCATTCAGTTCAATATGAAACTGCAAAAGTTCATCATTGCAAAAGAATAATGTAGCTGTATATATAAATTTACTCCAGGTTAAATCATTTGAATGGGTAAATAGCACAAGAAAGGAAACACATAATGCTGACTGCCCAGTGCAGTTCTATTATCCGGTTCAGCAAAAAATTGGTTCAGTTCCAGTTCAATGCCAGAACGAAAAAAATAATGGTTCAAATGTTTAACTGGTTTATATTCATTTGCATAGCGTTAAGAATAATTGCAAGCAAAAATTAGTTTTCTACAAAAACTGGACTGTGCTCCTGAGCTGCACGGAAAGACTCGACAAAAGTATGCAGGCTGTTTTTCAGGCTGCATGTTAAAAAAATTATACCGCCCTTCCACTCCGTGAAGGTGGTCGAAGAGCGAAGCTGTGTACCCGAGTGTTACATGTGCAGGTCTTGCACGTGATGCAATTGCGTCAACACAAGTAAACACAGATCTACAACACGAACTTATATTATATTGAAACGTTGCGAGGTGAGAAGAGGCAGCAACTTCCGACGCTACTCGACGAGTGTCCACTTCTCTGGTCGAAACCTGCAGAGCCACCACCAGAGGCATTGGCTGTAGTCATGGACACCGCGTGCGTTAGGCGCAAACGCGGGGAAACGCAGACGGCGTCAGCAGCAGCTCTGCGCGTTGCATGTTATCCGAAAGGCGCACTTCACAGAAACACGTTCTTATACCCATTGCCTCTCCTCCTCGCACCCAGCGCGGCGTCTCATTGGTCGCGTCCTCCCTCAGCACACCTCTCCTCCTCTGCTGGTCACGTGACCTGCGTGACACCGGCAGACGGACGGTGCAGCCTCGACCTGTAACAGCTCCGCTGTTAAGTCTTATTGCAGCAAAACACTTCAGAAGCAATGCGTTTGAAGAAATACATCATTTCTATTGCACCTGTTTACATACCAGTGTGACATATATTGGTCTCCAACCACCACTGAAGTAAGACTCGTCAACTTCAAATGCTCATGAATGTATCAGTAATACGACTGCCTCAAGTTGCAACACATTGAAAACCACACTTATGGTGCTGCCACTTCTAAAATTACATGCAAGGCATGGATCAAAAGCTCAAGGGAAGGTGGCCTACCTGATCAGAAAGCTGTTTTCTTTCTGCTTTTGTTCTTGAGTGAAAAATGTTGTAACATTCCAGTTCACACAATTTTCTCGTTCTTTCGTTCAGTTTCGGTTTGATGCACTGATTTTAGCCACGTTGGACTGCTTGCTCAGTGAGCAATTTTCTTTAGAACATTTTTGAAATTTCAGGGATACTGAAAGCATTATACTCAATTTCTTGCTAATTTTGTAAAACTTTTGGCACAAATAATATGCAAGCACCAAATATGAGACCTCGTGCCAGAAAAACTGAACCTTAGTAGTCGTATGTATGCATAATGTGCCTGTTTCGCAAAGCATCTTAGCCACAAAACTAGGAAGTTGTGGGATATGTATCGGCAGAATGGTCTTCTGGTGCCTGATGCTTTTAAGAACACCTCTGAAATTCCCTGAACATTGTTTCACCAGCTTAATAAACAGTACTGTCAGAAGTATACAAAGCAACACTTCCTATTCAAGTTGCCTGGGCAGAGTACAAGTAGGTTAATTGCAGAGAGCTGCCGGAATATATATTCTCATCTGCAGAAAGCGAGTTTTCCCAGGTCACAAGCATGGGGCTCCAGGAACAGTGCAAGTCCTGAGTCATTCTGGAATGCTACAGAACCTTACTTGTGCTCTCCAATATGTTAAATGACTGGCATTTGTCACCAGCCTACCAGAATATCTGTACATCATCACCTGTCCTGCAATTTTTCTTTCTATGTCCGCTCCCATATTTTTGTTTTACAACTAATATTGTATATACCATTAGCATAAGTTTGAAAAACAGAAAAAATGTTGGCGAGTGTGCGAAGCACACATTCTATTTTACCTTGCTTTTTTTTGCTTTTTCACTTTAGAATGAAGTGAAAAGTCACTTGGTAAAAGATAATGTGAACACAATATTCATATATTTCTATAGCAGTTTACATATGTACACTTTACCCGGATGAACTTCTACATGAGTAACATTGTGATGTCTTGGGTACCAAGCAGAACACAGTAGGAAGAAGATGGACAGTGACACTCGGACAAGTAATGGCGCTGCTTGGCACCTCAGATATGACAATGAATCTGCATCAACTATCCTAAATTTCAGTTGCTTTTAGAAAAGGAACACTTCCTTGAGGTTTCTTCAAATTTGTAAAAGTGGAACTTATGATGTGGGCTTAACAAGCTAACCAAAATTACCGTTTACCGCAAGAATGTTTAACCAGACTGTATTGGCCTAGCTGGAAGGCTCTCCTGTTCCCATTTGTGACTAGCTAATGCCATTAGTGGCATTGAAAACCAGCTATGCATTGGCCACTAGTCAAATTCATCTGGTTATTAATGTTAATATGGTTCAGCACACTGCTAGCATTCACTTATATGTTTAACTATGTTGTGCAGGTCTGTGCAGCTCTTGAAGGTGAAATGGCTGAGCAAGTCATCAAGAAGCTGAAGGCCGGAAACCTTGATGGGCTTTTAAATGATGTAAAAGTAAGAAATCTTTAAAGTTTTGTTTGCCCCACAGTTCAGTTGCTTTTTTGCTAGTTAACTTTCACCCTTTTTTTTCTTTTTTCAGGCCTACATAACTTCCACAACCAGTGACCCGAAGAAGTGTGGCGATTATATCAAAGCTTTGTTCTCGCATGTCATCAAATTGCAGAATGCTGGTGCCCCACGCAAGGTCCCAGAAGAAATCTTGGAAACTATAGAACTGGGCTTGCATACTCTTAAGAATATCTTGCGACTGAGTGACATTACTGACCATCTCAACGTTTTGTACCATGTGTTTGCCTTGCTCCTAAGAGAGGTATGTAGCGTGCTTAATTTACTTTACTCAAAGAAAGATGTGGGTAAAAAAATGCTCAGATCCATCAGTGGAGTACTAGTCGTAGCAGCTCAGCTATGGCAATTGAAGCTTCTTGAGACAATTAATTTTCATTTTAATTATCTGACACTTCATAAAATTACCCTGGATGAAACTGTGATTAAATATAGAGGCATTAAGTGTATTTCCATAATTGTTTTTTTCCAAAATGTCAAAGAGCCAGTTGGAACATTCCAAAATAGCTTTGCCTTCCTCGAATTGTGAAGTTTTTCTGAAGTAGTTGGCTGCTTCACGAACATGCAAGTCATCACCTAATAAGGTCATGTTTTGGCTATCTAATGCTTTATAAATCTCCTCTCTCCGCCACTTTTGGCGAAGTATGCTATATATATTTTTTTTAGATAGCAAAAGTTCTAAATCGCGGGAAAGCTTGATTTGAATTCATCAGCTCTTTAAGAACGCATTTGAAGCCATGGCAAGCAAAGCAGAACATTAATAATTGTTTGCAGTAACTCTGCTTTCAAATCAAAATTATCTTGAGTAGATTGGGATTTTATAAGGAGCGTATGTTCATGCATTGTGTACAATGGCTTCATTTTGATGTTATTATAGTGATATTGTATGCTGTGAAACATTATATGAAAATGATTTGCCTTGATTATAGGCAGCATGTCTGATGGCAAATGTGTGATGAAAAATCACTGACCACCATGCATCATGTGAGGCTATCTTGTATGAAAGTTGTGCAGCTTTCCCTCTTTCATAGTTTAGCACCGAGTCGACCTTACTGGGGATTGCAAGTCATGGATATTAAATGCTGAGTGTTATGTACCGCATTGAATCTTTCAATGCTAATTGGACCAATTAGAGTAGAGTTGAAGTAATTAGCCGCTGAGCAGCGCAACAGGGCCACTTTTCACTGTAATTGAAGCCACTGCTATCTGAATCAATGTAGTTTTCCAAGTATTTGGGATTGATCAGCATTGAAAACTTCCGTGATACTAATCGCCACTCTGTGGATGTGCATGAAACAATAAGTACAAATTATCATATACCATATGTTTCAGTGAAGACTAATTCTCAAAGATAGTTCAGTAGAAATAAAAGCGCTATTTCTCGGCAACACATTCATGCTGGTGGATCATTCGAAATCTCTTCATTCAAACTGCTCTGTTGGTACCAGCAAAATCCTATGTATTTGAAGAGAAAAACTGCCAGAAAATTTAAACCCCAAAAATCGTGCACTGGTATTTTCGAACAAAATTTCTCCCATGGACCGTTTTTTAGACAAACCTGAACCAAATGTGAAGGTTCGATATGTCGCTAGCTGCCGTAATGTCCTAATATCTCGTGTCTTAAAAACTGCGAGGTAATACGCCCAGGGACACTGAACCGAAGCAAGCAGAAGAGTGGCGCACGCCTTCCTTTCCTATCCGGCTTAAAAGGAGCAGGAAGGAGAACTTAGCGCGTGCTTTTGAATGTTACCGTATACTCACCTACGCCCATCACCCATTTTTTTCACTTCCAGCACGCTTGAATTGGGCATGCGGGAGGACGGCGTGCATCAAGCCGCCATCCTTCTTGGCTCAACTTCACACATATATTTCCTCGCACCCACAGTAAACAGCGAGATCTTATCGCACTTGGCCTTTACATGGAACCCAGGTTTATTCCAGCACATGTCGTCGTCCACTGACGTCATGTGCTATACCGCACAATTGATCAGGCACTATATTTAAAGAGGCTCTCCTTACTTCGAACTGCGTTTTATTCAAATAAATTTCCGGCCTCTTGGAGTTCGAATTAGAGATTCTACTGTACTTGCTTTAGATCACATGTTGCAGAAGTGGAGCCAGGTAGTGCTCAAGGCCTGTTAACTTAATAGGAATCCTGATAAAGCTATTGCCCATGTTCACTGAAACCCCCCCCCCCCCCCCCTTTTTTTTTTTCCAGCTTTGACCCACCGTAGTTGCTTAGTGGCTGTGGTGTTGGGCTGCTAAGCCCAAGGGTGCGGGATCGAATCCTGGCCACATTGGCCGCATTTCGATGGGGGCCAAATACGAAAACACCCGTGTACTTAGATTTAGGTTCACGTTAAAGAACCTCAGGTGGTCCAAATTATTCCAGAGACCACCCCGCTGCGGCGTGCCTCATAATCAGATCGTGTTTTTCGCACGTAACACCCCATAATTTTTTTTTCCAGCCTTATAAAGTACAGCTTGGCTGTCAAATTTTAGGTTAGATCAGCATGCTTTTATTCAGAATATCGAACAATTACAACTCGTCTTAAATGAAACACCTTACAACATTTTTGTGCAATTGCAAGTGAACTTATTGGTAACTAAAGAAACTTCTGGTATAAGTTAGTGCAATGACATCTGATGTATATGGGTTAAACTATTCAGTGAGACCAGAACTGACATGTGCACCAGCATTACTTATTGACTGCACTTGGAATACTATTTGGCAGTAAAATTGCGTCTATGACAGGAGTAGTGACCTTTAAAGCCAAATGTTATCATGGGCATAGGTGCATTTCAGCTACGAGTCAATTGCAAACTTAGATTTTTTTTTTGTCCCTCCCCCTCTTCTGGCTTCAGGAACAATTTCTGCAGGCCTCTACAGCAGCAGAAATAATGCTGTCCCTGCTCAAAACTATGGACTGCCAGAGCTCCAAAACTGCCATAGTGATTGCCAATGCATATGTGCAGCTGTGGAACACTGCACTTGAAATTCGCCAGCTAAAAGTTCAGGCCAACCAAGCCATTGCCTTTGAGCTGCTGCTCCATGCAATGCAGTTCCTTTGCCTCAAGAACGAGGTCACTGCGGTCACCGAGAAGCACTACACTGCTGCCAATTGGTGCGCTACCACAATGAAGAGCGAACCGTGGCTGGCGCGACTGCGCCACTGCATCTTGCCTGCAATTTCCGCACTCCTCCGGCGTACTCCCACGCGTCTGCGAGCCAGCGTGCCATTCGTCGTCGACATCCTCCTGGAACAGCACAAGATGAGCTTCAAGCTAGGCAAGAACTTCAGCCTTGTCGCCGAATGGAGGAATGTTGTGGACGAAGCCCTGTTTGCCTTCGAGGTTTCTCTTTACCACCACGTAACTGCCTTGCTGAGTGTCGTGGATCAGGTGTCGGCCCTGAGCCTGTGTGTCACGGATGGGAACAGTCCGATACTGCACATTAAGCTTCCCAAGAGCATCCGGTGGCAGGAATGTCAGCCTGGTATAGGGGAGTTCATGTGCCTTACCTCCTGCATGCAAGCGATCCTGCTGAGACTGCATGCCGCAGAGCAGTTCATTCAAGGAGCCTCTAGTCGGCAACCATTCGTGGCTGCGATCACGGCAATCCTGGGCCTTGGACCTTTCGTCAAGCAATACCTAAGTTGCCTCCATGATGTCAAGGCGAGTCCACCGCACGTCTCGACGGCCCTGCGAGTGCTCAGGGCCCTGCTCATCCTGCACACATACCTCGTACAGGAGACAAAAGGCAAAGTATTTCAGTGTACTTCACCTTGCTAGTATCTCAGCTTATGTACAAATCATGCACTGGCAACATTACTGGCATTATGTGCTCAAGACCTTATGTTGCTTAGAAATAACACTGTTGATTTAAGTTTCAAAGGAAGTGGGACTTGCTTGGCATTTTATTACACTGCCTGCCAGCAGCTGAGAGACATTAATGACCATGTACTTGTAAGCACAACAAATATCATGCATGTATCATGTATATCAGTTGTCCACATAAGCTCACGAGACATGGTTTCCATGGCCAATGTGAATTTCTGCTCCATTGAAGCATGGCACGTTAATAGGTCACTGTGTATGTCACAAGTACTACAAATTGAAGCTTTCCATTCGGGACTATGTCCAGGCTTTATGGAAATTCGACTTTTCTTGCAGATTCCGTGTCCTGGACACTTTTGTGGCCAACTGTACATACGAGAATTGCCATACATGAGCACTGCTCACATTTAATTTGCATTATAGGTTTCGTAACGTAATTTATGTGCGATCGTCTTAGCAGCAAATCGTTTGAAAATGTGAACATCACGTACCTGCCAACGCTCTCGAATTCTTCGTAAAGTTTTCGAATTTGGGCTCGTTCTACTATTTTACGAATGTTGTATCAATTTTCATGAAAAATTGCAAGATTGCATAACAACATGCATACAACAAAAAATTGTGGTGGTACCCGTGCCACCATGTTGTGGTAATGCAAGACGCCATACACCAGAGGGGTACTTGCTTCGGGTGAGATTATTTGGAAAGTTCTTGAAGCAGGCGAAATTGAGAACAGCAATGTTGCTGAAAAATGTCACTGATCTAAAAACAGCGTTGACTTCAGTCTGCTGTTCCTAGTTTGCTGCTGCTTATGTGCTGCGTTTAAAGGTGAATCATCAAATATAAAGTGCTTATGTATCCCGGAAAAAGTGTCTGCTCAGGGCGAACTTAAATTTAAAAATTCATGCTATTCTGCTCTTTCCTGCCATGTGTGTAGGATTTTTATGAATTTTTATGGTTGGCAGTGGACATCGGGTGCACTGGCATTTAAAGCTTGGCAAAGCCATGTCATTGAGCATGATGGGCACCAATTTCAGTAAGAACATCAAAGCACTTGCTGGTTTGCTGACGCAAAAGAATGCTTGGTGCAAAACTTTAAGCATTGTTGGCTTAGGACCTGCTTTCTCATCGGAGACCAGTAGTTGGGAAATTGTCCCCTTCATTCACTGTGCACGCATTTGTATATGCAACTTGCTTTTGCCAATTCTGTCCAAGGGTGGCAAGAAAAAACTGACATTGTGCTACGAGTAAATTGTACCCCTGCATACTCTGTGGGTCGATTTCAGTTTTTTTTCCACACACGACCACTTTGGTGTAGGCACTACCTTGTTTGATGGGTTGTTCAACGTGCTGCATTTCGATAGTGATGGTGAAAGAATTGTTTTTTTTATGTTGTAATGCTTGCAGCCAAGAACTAACTTGTTCATGTGCTTTACACCAACTAGTTGGTTTTTTCTATACAAAAAAGTGCCACATGAGTGATTGTGTGCTAGATTGACATATAATTTGTATCAAACTTTATTATAAAGATGTCACATCCAATGTGAAAGTACCTTCGTTATATCCGTGTTTGTTATATCTAGGTTCGATTGTAATTACAAATGCTGACTTGAAAATGTGCAAACTATCATCCTACTGCCATGATATTGCAGAACCTTGGAGTCAAATTGTAAAATTCAAACTTGACACATTTATTGGTAGTTGGTAATTTGTGACTGTAAGAGTTATGTGAGAATTCTGCTTTCATTTCAGACAAGGAGGAATGTGCAAAGGCGCTCACTGTCCCTGAAAAATTCTATCCATCATCATTCCTCAAGCTGGCAGAAGCCTGTGTTGCCGAAGTTGTCGAGATAGGAGTGCTCAGTATGATCCGTTCTATTTCTTGTTTGTTTGATGGTGCAGTGAAATACTTAATATGTTTATTTAGATAAGCCTTCGTTATGTGGACATCCAAGGGCTCTATTTCTAGGTTTTTTTTTTTTCTTTTTTAATAGAATCTAGGTTTTAAAGGTACTGAAGGAAGGTTTTAGACCTTTTTGAAACCTTTTTTTTTTTTTGTAATAGAATCTAAAGAAAAAAAATTGTCGCAAAAAAGGGGGGTTGGGGGATTTGTCTGTGCATGATGCGTAAATTACTGACAAATAAAAAAAAAGATGGAACCAAGGGGCTAGATTTATATTATCCACTACCATATGAAGCGAAGAAAAGCATAGGGGAATTGTTTTTGGAAGTTGAAATGTAGAAATATTAAAATGGCCCTGCGACCATATTTTAGTTACCCGCCAAGTTTAGCATCCCAACATGTTCCTTGTACCTGTTATCCCGAGATGAAATAAAAAAAATTAAGAAAATTTATGCGGGCAAAAAAGGTACTCTACTTTCCAATTCAAAGTAAAAGACAAAAATTCACCGACAATAACAATAATTCCTAATGCGAAATTTGAGTACAGCTCTATACTTGCTTTCATTTTGCGATATATTTGCTGGCGCAGACAATCTGTCTCGTGCGGCACGTTGCAAACAGAGCGAAGTGTGGCGTGACTGCCTCGCTAATCAGGAGAGATTGCGAGACGCAGCGCGTAGGTGATGCGTGGGCACGATTCACAGCAGCCACCACAGACAGACCTCCCAAACGACGCATGCTACTCTGGCGCTATCTCGTAGCCTTCGTCACCACAGGGCCCGTCTTGCGTGGCACTGCGTGTTTGCCATACCCTCCTGTGCCGCTTTCTTCCTCATGCCCTCTTCGCCATCACCGTCTTTCATCCTTCACTGTGCTCATTTACTCGGTTACGCCGACACTCGCTGCAGGAACGGCTGCCCAAGAGCTGCGCTCTAAAAAGCGTACCCTTTCGCATTTTACCCATCCAGCGAGGACTTGCACTGCTTCCTATCAAAATGTGCTGCTTCCTATCAAAATGTGGCTTTCATTCAGCAGTAGCAAAAACTGTCTTCCCATTGTGGTCTTTCCACGGCAATCTGTAGCCGTGCTTTCTGACGCACGTTGTTACCTTAGCGGAGCACTGGTAGCAACATCTTCTGAGGATTTCAACCACATCTGATAAACTGTGCTGCGTCACTGTTGTTGGAGAAGGGGGAAAAAAACTTGAACTAATTGTTGTTGCTGCCGACGTCCTTGCGCTAGAAACAAGGTGGAACTTAGTAATTGCACTATTTATGTGTACTATAGTTGATGTCAATGTCGTGAGATAGCACTACCAGTGCGTTTGTGTACGCTTGTCTCCACTTTACCGGTGAAAAAGTGTAATACAGTATAGACCACTTATAATGTAACCGCTTATAGTGCAGGACCGGATATAGTGCAGGTCTTTTCAGACTCCCGTTAATTTTCCCATAACACTCCATGTATACACGTATCGCTTATAGTGCAGTTGCGGGAAACGAAATACCGGTTACAGTGCGGCTGCCTGGGAGTACGGAAATCAACGGAGACGGCGAACGCTCCCCTCAAACGGGCGCCCCAAGGAGTGCTCGAGGAAGAAAGAGAGACGAAGTGGAGGAGAAGGGCACGTGGTGCGAACGAACAGCCAGTGAGGCTGAAACCAGAATCTTGAGTGCGAGTCGTGAAATATCACGGCGCGCATAGCGAGCGAGGGCCACGAAACTGCCAACGCCATCCAACCCGCGCTTCACGATAACGGCAGTAAACGAAACTTCAGGGAGCGGGCGGCGCCGGCACAGCACGGCGAAGGGCGCACGCGGAGACCGTGGAATGTGAGGGAGGAGGGCGACATGGAAGCGGATTTCGCCTTGGCAACTCCGCCTGCTTCGGTGGCTCCCCTCGTAGCTCCCTCACTTCGACTGTCACCGTACACGCCCGCCGGCCCAGCGCCAGCTCCCCGAAGTTTCGTTTTCTGCCGTTATCGGGAAGCAGGCGTTTGCCAGCATGGGCAGTTTCGTTGGCTGGCCTGGGACAGCGGCGCTGCTTCCCGCTTCACCGTAGCCGCAGCGTACAAGGTCAACACGTGACTAGAAAGTAGAGAAGGCATAAATGAGAAAAAGGGTTCACTGCCATTTTCTACGCGTGGCTACGGTAGCGTGGCTGAGACGTCGGCACGTACACGCATGTTCCGGCGCAACGCGGAATCGGCGACCTTGCCATTTGAGAGAGGGTGAAATTTCCGCCGCGATTTTTTTTTTTTTTGTTCACGCGCAACCTTGAGGGGTCTCTCCTAAGCTTTTACTCTATGGCGGTGCCGGAGCAATGCCGGTCAGAGGCGCCGCCGCCTGATTTGGTTCGAATTAACGAGATTCGACTGTACATTGAATGCAAACGTTCTAGCCGCATTCCTCGACTGTCGCATACGCGTGGCGGCTCGGTGCGCATGTTTTGCATATGTGCGGGCCTTGAAAACTGTTGCGTTGGTTATAGTGCGGATATTCGCGACTCCGGCGACTTACGTTATAAGCGGTCTACACTGTACGTTCATTGGCAAGTTAAAACTAAGGCAGTGGCTATTCTCCCGGCAGCCGGGAGAACTTCTGCAACGAGTTTCTGCATGCACTCACCTCCTATTGGCTCTTGGAAGGTTAGGGTATGTTAGGTTAGATTAGGTGAACTTAGGTTGTGTGATGTTAGGTTAGGGCGAACCTGCAGCCCGTTTTCCCCCGGCAGTTTGTCATGTGACTTCCGAGCGCCAATAGGAGGTGAGCGTCAGGAGAAATACTGCCGGGAGAATAGACTCACCCTAAAACTAATGAGATTCTCTCATATGATGGAATCGGAACGCAATGTCCTGCAAATAAGTGAGGTGCTATGCACCATACTGTACAATATACAGTGTAGACCGCTTATAACGTAAGTCGCCGGAGTCGCGAATATCCGCACTATAAGCGGTACCGCACTATAACCAAAGCAACAATTTTCAAGGCCCGCACATATGCAAAACATGTGCACCGAGCCGCCACGCGTATGCGACAGTCGAGGAATGCGGCTAGAACGTTTGCATTCAATTTACAGTGAAATCTCGTTAATTCGAAATAATTCACGCGGCGGCGCCTCCGACCGGCATTGCTCTGGCACCGTCATAGAGTAAAAGCTTAGGAGAGACCCCTCAATGTCGCGCGCGAACAGAAGAAAAAAAAAAACCCGGCGGCAATTTCACCTTCTCCCAAAAGGCAAGGTCGCCGATTCTGCGTTGCGCCGGAAGATGCGTGTACATGCCAACGTCTCAGCCACGCTGCCGTAGCCACGTGTAGAAAATGGCAGTGAACCCTTCTTTCTCCTTTATGCTTTCTCTACTTTCTAGTCACGTGTTGACCTTGCACGCTGCGGCTACGGTGGCTACGGCGCAAAGGGAAGCAGCGGCGCTGTCCCAGGCCGGCCAACGAAACTGCCCACACCAGCAAACGCCCGCTTCCCGTTAGCGGCAGAAAACGAAACTTTGGGGAGCTGGCGCCGCGCCGGCTGGAGGGCGCCGTGCGCGCACGGTGACAGTTGAAAGTGAGGGAGTTACGACGGAGGGCGAGGGAGCCGCCGAAGCGGCGGAGTTGCCGCGTCGAAATCCGCTTCCCTGCTGCCCTCCTCCCTCACATTCCACGGTCTCCGCGTGCACACTTTGCCGTGCCGTGCCGGCGCCGCCCGCTCCCCGAAGTTTCGTTTACTGCCGTTATCTTGAAGCCGGCGTTGGCAGTTTCGTCGCCCTCGCTCGCTATGCCCGCCGTGATATTTCACGACTCGACTCGCACTCAAGATTCTGGTTTCAGCCTCACTGGCTGTTCGTTCGCACCACGTGCGCTTCTCCACTTCGTCTCTCTTCCTCGAGCACTCCTTGGGGCGCCCGTTTGAGGGGAGCGTTCGCCGTCTCCGCCGACTTCCGTACTCCCAGGCAGCCGCACTGTAACCGGTATTTCGTTTCCCGCAACTGCACTATAAGCGATACGTGTATACATGGAGTGTTATGGGAAAATTAACGGGAGTCTGAAAAGACCGCGCTATATCCGGTCGTGCACTATAAGCTGTTACGTTATCAAGTGGTCTATACTGTAAAACCTTTGGAAGAACTTTAATCGCCATCAGACTCGGCGTAAAGCGGCGTGAAGAGTGTGCCAGAGAACATGACAACCAACCACGTGCGCTTTGTGTAAATCGTAAAGGTATTTCATTTATATTGCGCACAGCTGAGACCTCTATGTAGTTTTAAAAAGTGTAAAACATGTTTTTCGTTAAAAAGTAAAGACTACATGTAAAGGCATTAACCTTTACAGTACGATCTTCGCACCCAACCAATCAAACCAGCATAAACTTGTGTCAATGGCCTTCTGCCTCGCATCTGCTGCCGACAATTGTCGGTGTGGGACACTGCGGTCAGCGCGAGCAAATTGAAATACTAGTATTAAATGATAATGCAAGGTCAATTTCATTTTAGAAAGCCCTCGAAGGTCTAGTTTTTTTACTTAACCATTTTCTGTTTAACTGAGCACTGTTTGCATTTCTTACCACCCGCAGCAGTGGCTATAGCCTTCTGCTCCTGAGCAAGAAGTTGGAGGTCTGATTTCCAGCTGCATTTTGGTGGGAGCAAAATGCAGATGCTCGCCTACTTTTTTAGGTGCATGTTAAAGATCCCTAGGTGGCTGAAATTAATGTGGAGCTCCACAGTACAGCAAGCCTCATAGTCCGTGTGTCACTTTAGGATGTTAAGCTTCATAATTTTATCTTGCCACTTATTGTCAACTACTTGTCTGTGCTCACAGGTCGAACGTTTTACGCCGTGGCATACAACTGCTTCCAAAGCAAGGTCAATAAACACGCCACTTTGTACACCAAGATCAGCATGGAGCTGAGTGTCCTGCACATATCTCACCACCCAGAGGAGAACACTGTGGAGTTTCAGGTGCGCAAATGATCCTTTCGAACCCTCAACCTTGTGGCGTCTCTGTAGTGCAGTGCGCGCTTTTTTTGTAGGGATGGGGACTTTTGCCGCATATTTAGGGACATGTGGGGGATTTCCGAGACGTTTCTGTAAGGGCACTTTTGAAAAATGCAGTTGGCAACACTAGACTGCATTTTGACTCACCTGACGGTTATCTTCGAAAATTTCAGAAGGAATTCTGGAAGCGCTGTGAGCTGCTCCTGTGGCAGTACAGGCAGGAGAAGCAGTACACGGAGGCACTGCTCGTCACAGGAAAGGTGCTGAACGTAGGCCCTGAGCTGCGTTCCCAGGCCCTGGTTCGCTGGGTCAAGATCAGAAAGGAGATGGACTCCTCTGAGGAGTTCCGCGGGTGCGTTAATTTTTGGCTACAAATGTGCAAATGCATTCCAATGGTACTCGCACATGAGGCAGAAACTTTAGAGGTAAACAAAGAAGCTGAGGATTGCACAGTAAGCTACAGAATGAAAAATTATAGGCATAACATTAAGAGGCAGGAAGACACCAGCAGTGTGGATTAGAGACCAAACAGGGGTAGCCAAAATTGGACTTGAGATTAAAAGGGAGTTGGGCAGGTCATGTAACAAGTAGGGCAGATAACCGTTGGTCTATTAGTCATGGCATGGGTGCCAAGTGAAGGGAAGTGCAGTCGAGGACAGCAGATAATTAGGTGGTGTGATGAAATTGGGAAATTTGCAGGCATAGGGTGGTGTCGGCTGTAGCAAGACGGGTAAATGATCTATGGGAGAAACCTTCATCCTGCAATGGACACCAAATAGGCTGATGATGATGTACGAGCAAGTTGTTTGAACCCTACCGCTAGTAGAAGCCAAGGTTCCGAAACCTGCAAGTGCTAAATTCTTTCTGGGAACTTCGTTGATTACATACTAAGCATTTTTCCATTAGTCATTTGGAGTCAGACTGCAAATGCCATGCAGAAATGGCTGCTGAAATCAAGGTCCATGTGGATAAGTTACAAGTGTGAAAGAAGAGAAAAAAAAATTATTTACAGAAAGGCAGAGAGGTCGGCCAGAGCTGCAACTTGCTCGGGCCTGCTACGCTACACTGGGGAAAAGGGACAGGGAGGAAAAAGGTTAATCAATTTTAAGACCATTACAGTAAGGCATATTTCTTTATTATAGGTTGATCAACAAATCGACCCATCTGATCTTGCTGACAAACTTGGCCAGCAAGATCAGTAAAGAATGATACAAGATTTAGTATCATCAGGCCTCATCTTTAAACAATAGTCTTGTGATAGCTGTTTACAAAAGTTGCATTTGAGTTAGCAACATCCTTAAGGCACATAAGTGCATAATTTTGCTTTTGCTATGAAGCATTAAATGTGCAGAATTTTAACATTTCTCGCATGTTTCTTTTTACACATACTACATAGGATATTACAAGGTGAGCTTCTTCCCACCAATGGCTTTTGATGTCAGCTGCACTGTCAGAAAATGAGTGCCTCATTTTGTCTAATTGTGCTTTTGCAGGAGCCTTCTAAAGCTGCTGGAGGGGCATAGTGTTCCACAAAAAATGTCCGCTGAAGACAGATTTGGATTTCTGAGCTTTGAGCTGAACGTCTCTGTGAGAGAAGGGTAAGTTGCTTGCTTTGTCAAAGAACCTCTTGCTGTAGGCGCTTTAGATTTTTGGAGCAATTGCTCTCAGGTTTGTGTACAGCATGTGTCACCTAGTACATACATGTACACTGTAGAGTGATGCACAAATAGTGAAGTATTTGACTTGTGCGAGTGCACGCAGTTCATATAGTTCGTATACTTGTTCTTAAAACCAACTAAATCTAGATCACCATAGTTGCTGAAGCGGTGCCTTTGTATCGTAATTTGTTACCTACAGTTTTATGTGCTTAATGACCTTTCTGGCATGAGTAAAAGCTTTTTGCCACCTTAGCCATGTGCACACTTGCCAACTCCCACATTTTTGTCATATTTACAAATTTGGGCTCACTTCATTATCTCATGAATTTTGATCAAGTATTACCAAAAAAATTGTGTTCCCAAAGAGATTTAAAGGTGTTGGAAGATGGGACAGCACAACATTGCGAAAAGTGCATACAAGAAAGAAATTGTCTTGTGGTAGTGCAAGGCGCCATATGCCAGATAGTACAGTGGAATCTCGATGATACGAATCTCACGGGGTCATGAAAAATATTCGTATTAGCCGAAATTCGTATCATCGAAACACAATTAAAACTAACCAAATTATGGGGGATGAGGGGATGAGATCGCGAAAATCGCGAGAAAAATTGATTTTTGAAAACCACGCGTTTCGGTATCTGCAACGCCTAATCTACGCTGTATCAAAATGGTTTGGCTGAAAACGCACTAAATGTGGCTGAAAAAGATTTATTCGTCAGTGCGCAGGGCGAGAAAACAGCTTTAAATCGCGCCAGATCACCGCAATTCACGGAGACATATGTCGTATTTCCCGCCACCGAGCGCCGCCATCTTGCTATCGTTCGAAAGCTCAAAGTTTCGCCGTTCCGCTTCTCAATTCGTCCGTCGTCGTGCGACCATCTTGTAACAAACGCGCAAAATCAAAATAAGCGCGGGTCTGTGATAGGTCTTCACACGGGCCCTCCGATGAAAGCGGGCCTCCGATTAGCTGCCGTGCTGAAAGGTGTCTCTCCATTGGTTGTTGCTGTGGCAGGGGCAAGATGGCAACCGCAGTTGTCTGCTTCGTAAACCACGCCGGCGTCTTCACTTGACACGCAGAATTCGGATTACTGAGAGCTCCCAGGTTAGTGATGGATCGTCGCTTGTTGGAGAAGAAATTTTGGACGAAGCACGCCTTCGGAATACGGAAGCGCAAGCCTCCTACGGCAAGAAAAATGCGGCGATTAGCGGGAGAAGCTGAGGAGCACCCGACTGAACGTGCCGCGCTACCTTGCATCGTGGATTACGTGCCGCGCTATCTTGCACCGTGTGACTACAGCAGCGAAGAAAAACCGACAATCGCCCTGTGTCATCGGCACCGATAACGCAGTCGACGGAACATGCGCCAACGGAGGCTTCCCCGCCTCGGCGTACCGCCGTGCGAATCAGCCGAGATCGTATCTCGGTCGACATAGCTCGCTGCGACTAGGCAAAATGGCGCAAACGCAAAGAATGCGGCCCGAAGCACAGCAGCCACTCCGTCCGATGGGCGGCTGCCGAAAAGGAGGAAAAGCACAAAAGCAACAAAAGCGCAACCGCTTCAAACTCTTCGCGCCCAGTCGCAGCCTCTGCGCTGTCCGGCGTCACGTCCGCGCCTCCGAACCAAAAGAGAAAGGGAGAAAGCGCGTGACTGCGCGCCGTTCTCTTTCGCGGCCGTCGGTGGGGCGGCGTTTATTCGTATCAACCAACGCGGGTCGAAAATTGATTCGTAACAACTGTACTCTAAGCACGTTGCAAAGTAATGGGGCTCGGCCGGGACTACGAAAAAAAATCGTATCATCCGGAAATTCGTATTAGCCGTGATCCTATCATCGAGATTCCACTCTACTTGCTTCAAACAAGTCTATCCAGACAAGTTCTTAAGAGAGTACCTGGGTCCTGGATAAAAACACTTGTTGTTGACTATTGACATATGAAATTTTCAGGAAATATTCAACCGTGTGTGCTGATTACAAATATGCAGTTAGATTTTTTTCCAAATCAATTCCCCCCCAAAATGTTGCAATTATTTGTGTTATAAATTTGGGATGTGATGTGCAAAAAATGTACAGTACCAAGGGAGCTAAAGTCAAGCATGTTTCTTCCTGAATGTTCAAAGAGTGTAAGTTTGCATTTTAATGTTTAATGTTGATTTTAATGTAATCTGTATTTTAGCTGAAACTATGAAATTCTAGATTTGCAACTTTCAAATGTGTATTTTTATGGTGATTTCTTCAAGATTTCAAAATGTTAGTGTCCTAAAACACCATATCATAACTTTTGTGCACTCTGACTTTCTATCATTCAGGCAAAAAAGAAATCAAGAGGATTGATTAACAGTGACACAGTGCTGCTCCAAAAATTTTAACCTTGAAAAATAATTTTTTGAGAAAACTACAAAAAATTGCAGGTAGTGCAAAAATGGCATTTTATGCTATAAAACCGGGTAGTTTTCTCCAGAAGCTGCATTGAAGACTCGTCCTGGCAGGAAAGCAAGCTGCAATGACGCTCTTTCAAACAAGACCGAGATGGCATTGCTATGATCGACAGTTTTGGAATGGCAAATGACAAAGTGGGTCATGTCAGCAGTTTCGTGGGAAAAACCAAACATTTCATTGGACAAATACAGTGTTTTCTTCCTCAACAACGTGTCATTTTGAGCTAGTTTTTTGCCAACAGGTACACCCTGGTATGGCGATTAGAAAAGTAACAAAAATGGAAACTCAAATTTTTAGGGAATTTTTTGTCTCCAAGACCCATGTGCCCCCTTAGGTAGGCCAAATCAGCAACAGCAGAGTTGCTAGAAAAGGTCACTGTGATCCAAAAGAAATCTGGCAGAACCCATCTCATGATGAACGTCAATACAACTGCAATTAGCATTGAAGCAATGTATCGACGCGCCATTCTGCAACTGTTGAAATGCATAATCTATGAAGTGTGTAATGTGTAGTGTGTTCTCTACATATGCACTGGCACATACCCAGTAACCCAAGTCGGTGTGAAAAAGGTTTGTTGAAGAGCGGCACATACATTTTGGCATATAGTATCCGGCGACCCATGTTCATTATTATTAAAGGTTTGACTGTACTGCTACATTTGATGCTTATGCTTACTTTGACACTACCCACTCCAAACAGCTTACTTAATGCAGTGACTTGTTGGTTCTGTCACTGTTGAGCATGAAGTCACGGGCTTATTTCCTGGCTACACCAGCCACATTCTGTCTGGGACAACCGTGCACACCGAGCTTTCAGTGTGTACTCCAGAACCCCTGGTGTCTAAGTAATTTATGGGCCTCCTATGCAGATGACATTTTTAAAGCGAAGCTTTATATAGATGGGCGAAACGAAAAAGCATCTGTCCATCGCCTGTGTACAGAAAACTATCAGCATTGGCTCGAGCGTCGTCGTCTTCTTCTGCAGATGACTCGTTGGCGTCCCTCAGGTTGTGCTCGTGCTCGGCACGCGCTCGTGCCACTGCTCCCACGTTTGTCGTCGTTGTCTTCCACAGCTGGCTGCGTTGCCGCTCATGATTCCAGCATAGAATTTCACTTCTCTTCTGTTGTCGTAATGTGGAGGCTGCGTTTACTGGGGTATGAGCCATTGCTTAAGGGGGTATGAGCCATTCATTGTCTTATGTAATGGACAGATAAAATTTTGAAGGAATTTACTTTCGAAGAATCGCAAGCAGCAATGGCGGGCGAATGCTGCTAACCACGCCTCTGAGCAAACTCGAGACATCGAACTCAAGCGACAATGGGGAACTGCGGCCATACCGTCTGTGACGTCATTCTCTCCATCGCAGCCGAATGTGCGTGTAACTTCATGATTGAGAAATACTTTAATGAACCCTCCGGGTTAACCCAGTAATAAACACCGGGGCCGCACGTTTCAGCTTCACTGGTTAACCATCAGTACGGAGTGCTTCATTCTACAGACATGCTCCACACTCCAGTGTCTGAAATAGATGCCTACCATTGCATATCAATATGAAATGTGTCAACCATTTCTACCAGCTGCGTGACATTTTGCTAGATATCTCATTCCACATTACAGTATAGACCACTTATAAGGTAACCGTTTATGGTGCAGAACTGGCTACAACGCGGCCTTTTCCGACTACGTTTACCCTCCCATAGAACTCCATGTATACGCATACCGCTTACAGTGCAGCTGCGTGAGACGAAATACCGGTTATAATGCGGCTTCCGCGGGAAAATCTCGCCAACAAGGGTGGTATCGAGCACGCTTCTCAACGAGGTGCGCCTGCCGATGGGAGAGATCAACAAAGACGATGCGGAGGAGGAGCTTGAGTCCAAGGGCGATAAAATCGTCGCCTCTTGCAAGTGTCTCTTTCTCTGAACTCTTACTGTACCGATGTTGTAGTGTTCACTTTTAGTAATATAAGACATCTATACAATGTGCAAATGTTCAACCCACTGCTGCAGTGTGCTGCCCATTGTTTATTCCCGCGGCATTGACATTTCTTCGGCTTGTGCTCCTTTTTGGAATGCCACTCCGCTATACTACAACACTCCTATCCTACAACACCTATCGTCTTTCACGAAGAACTCTACCACCGCCACGCAATGCTCCGACGTGAGAGGAAGCCGTAATATGGCGAAAACTACAAAAACAAACGCATATCCACATTTGAATCTATACCATGCTATACACCCTGCGCTGTATTCCTATAAATGCCCACACTACTATCAATGCACAACGCTTTACCACATGGTATGGGCTTGCGCAAACACACCACAGCTCGCACCCATAACACACCCCACCACATGGCAATGGGAGGCAGCGCTGTCCAGCTCCGACTCGACAGACCAGCTTGACCTGGTGAACCGAGCCAGAAGAGCAGCTAAGGCCGCTGGACTCCTGGACTGAGGGGACCACCCACTGCAGAGCGAAGGAGCTACTTACGCTCGCGTGCTCTTTTGCATAAAGTTTATTCTCTCTCTCTCTCTCCGCTATACAGTCAAACCAAGATACCGTGTAGACCGCTTATAATGTAAGTCACCGGAGTCGCGAGTATCCCCACTATAAGCGGTACCGCATTATAACCAAAGCAACAATTTTCAAGGCCCGCACATATGCAAAACATGTGCACCGAGCCGCCACGCGTATGCGACAGTCGAGGAATGCAGCTAGAACGTTTGCATTCAATTTACAGTCGAATCTCGTTAATTCGAACCAAATCACGCAGCGGCGCCTCCGACCAGCATTGCTCCGGCACCGCCATAGAGTAAAAGCTTAGGAGAGACCCCTCAGTCTCGCACGCGAACAAAAAAAAAAAAAGAAAAATGCGGCGAAAATTTCACCCTCTTTCAAATGGCAAGGTGCCCGATTCTGCGTTGCGCCGGAACATGCGTGTACGTGCCGACGTCTCAGCCACGCTACCGTAGCCACGCGTAGAAAATGGCAGTGAACCCTCCTTTCTCCTTTATGCTTCCTCTACTTTCTAGTCACGTGTTGACCTTGCACACTGCGGCTACAGCGCAGAGGGAAGCAGCGACGCTGTCCCAGGCCGGCCAACGAAACTGCCCACGCTGGCAACCGCCCGCTTCCCGATAACGGCAGAAAACGAAACTTCAGGGAGCTGGCGCTGGGGCCGGCCGGCGGACGTGCACGGTGACAGTCGAAAGTGAGGGAGCTACGAGGGAGGGCGAGGGGAGCCACCAAAGCGGCGGAGTTGCCGCGTCGAAATCCGCTTCCCTGTTGCCCTCCTCCCTCACATTCCACGGTCTCCGCGTGCGCCCTTCGCCGTGCTGTGCCGGCGCCGCAGGCTCCCTGAAGTTTCGTTTACTGCCGTTATCGTGAAGCGCGCGTTGGCTGGCGTTGGCAGTTTCGTGGCCCTCGCTCGCCATGCGCGCCGTGATATTTCACGACTCGCACTCAAGATTCTGGTTTCAGCCTCACTGGCTGTTCGTTCGCACCACGTACCCTTCTCCTCCACTTCGTCTCTCTTCCTCAAGCACTTCTTGGGGCGCCCGTTTGAGGGGAGCGTTCGCTGTCTCCGCTGACTTCCGTACTCCCAGGTAGCCGCACTGTAACCGGTATTTCGTTTCCCACAACTGCACTATAAGCGATACGAGTATACATGGAGTGCTATGGGAAAATTAACGGGAGTCTGAAAAGACCGCACTACAGTTAAACCTGCTTACAACGAACCTCCATATAACGAATTCCTGGATATAACGAAGTTTTTCTATTCCCCGCCGTTACTCTATAGAAGCACATGTATTTGAGACCTCTACGTAACGAAATGGCAGCGGGAGACCCTTCAAAGTAATGAATTTCCCCCGCTGACAACCTAGAGATTTCGCCCCAAATTTTATCATTTTTTGCGCGAGCAGCAACCGGAAGCACCTTCTCCGCCGCGACGGAATGCGAAGCGAGCGTGCGTGCTAGCGTGTTCGAACCGGGCCTGCAGCCCTCGACCTGGCGATCTTGTCGCCGCGGGCATGACCTTCCCCCTCCCTTCATTCAAACCTGATCCTGCCGCTTGCTGCAGCTGGCCTAGCCCTCCAACCCGGCACTCTCCTTTTCCAGTTGATGTTGCCGACGCGCTGGCAGACGCTGTGACACATCACACTCGATGATCGCGGCCACGCGCTGTCAAACGCTTGCTGCGTCTGGAAGCGCCGCTGTAGAAGCGAGCGAAGTGACCTTCGTGATGTTGTCTATTGCTTCAATGCAAACTGAGCGCCAAGAACACACAGCACGCACAAAGCTACGAGCCGCCGACGCACCTACACTGCCTAGACTTTGTCCCAACGCAGCTCGCTTTCAAGATACGGCGCACGCGACCGCGCGCCGCTGCGCAGTACGCAGTTGATGCCAGAGTACAGTACAACGCCGCCCGCTATCCCTCCCCCCTTGCTTCCTCGCCGATGCCTTGAACCACAACGGAAGAAGGCGCGCTTCCTCGCTGCTTTTCCCCTCGCACATTTTCACTTGCACATACAGCATACGGCGCGCAGCGACTGCGTTATCGCCCTTGGACTTTATACGAAACAACTATGAGCCAAAACCAATTTTAGGGCCACAACGCGTCATAGACACCATCTTTAGACAGCAAATACGGATCTCGAGGGCCATGCTTTTGCTGGCGGAAACCGAAAATACCTCATAGTTGTCGTCCCCAGCACTTTGGGCGGCCAATGCCATTGTCAAGCCACCAAGTCAAGCGACATGAAAAGTCAAAATGGCCGCTCAGGCCGGCACGGGGTGGCAGTTCGCAATGTATGATGCGGGAACGGTCTCACAGTTGCGACGCAACAGCGGGGTTAGCAATGCATTGGGTTCTATGAGAACTGTGCCGGGACCGGCCGAAAACGACGTAACATCCAGGAAAACGCAGCCCCCGGGAACGTAACAGCGGGGTTCTACTGCAACGCTATACGACACTACAATGCAATCGTGACGCTCGCTCTTCGTTTCCGATGCCTCGCGCTTGCGCGAAACGACACGCGTCCACGCATCCAGTACTTGGTGTGACATTTCAAGGATGAGTGCTTTGACGAAAACAGAAAACGGGTGTGCGTTACAATCGAGGGCGCGTTAGAATCGAGTAACTACGGTTAACATTTTTTTTTTTTTCGAATTTTCGTGCCCAGCCTGGATATAATGAAATCCTCTTTATAACGAAGTTTTTCGGGAATTTGTTAATTTCGTTATATCCATGTTTAACTGTATATCCGGTCCTGCACTATAAGCGGTTACGTTACAAGTGTCTTACTGTATAATGAACAGTTAATCTAGAATGTTTTCTCATCGATATCAGCATCTAATGTGTGGTTGTAACAAATATTGCAGATGACAAAGGTATTTTCATGTCAGATGCAACTTATAACGAGGTTAGATTTTAGTATCATTTGTTATCTAAATTTTACTAATTCTTAGCGCGAAAGGTTACATGGTAGGAGCTGGTGCAGCATTTCTGGCAGCGGCACTGTTCTTGTGAGACACTGTCATTGTCGGTGCTGACGAAAGCTCTGGACTTAGTAAAAATGCTTGGCCTTGGACTTTTTGCAGTACTTATGTCACTTCAGCTCGACTTGCTAGACAGTTTTATAACAGTGTTTATCTCCTTATGTGCGTTAAACACAAGCGCCTTTGTGCGACGTCGTGGTGCACGTTTAGTCAATACGCCCAGTTTAACGTGCGGGAACACAAATGTAAAGACGTTAGACAGGGCACCACCTCGTGCCAAACATGTCCAAACCAAGGCAATCCTTTAGCAACCATCCTGTCGTTCCCATGTCGATGCGTCTCGTCAGGCCTACAGCTGCCATAATTGCCGAACAGTCGGAAATTAGATGAGCTATGCACTCATAGCTAGCACTTCAGGCACGTTTAAAGGAAGTGAAAGCTCATTTCAACAGTTGCTGCTGATCAGCAATGGCGAGAGTGTAGCCATCACGACAATGTATGCTGAAGTGGGAGTCGCAGATGTCACCATGTTTGACGACGTTATAGTTTAGCATACATAAACGTTAAGTACGTTAAACTCGCCAAACCAAATAACGTACAATAATATATGATATGCAAACTGCAGAAACCAAATAACATACAGAGCATGCACAGTGAGGACAATATTATATTCCTCTATGTATGTAATGCATTTAAGTTTGCTTGCGAACACTATTCTAAAACTGTCTTGTTTTTAATTAGGGTTCTTTTTTTGCATTGTCTTAGTAACTGTTGCGTTTTACTGCCAAGCAGGAGGTTGCAGTTTCGATTCGTGGCTTCAGTGGTTGCCTTTTTGTTGAGTGAAATAGAAAAGTGATTATGTAGTACTACTTGTCGTGCTACCTATCAGTGAGACACTGAGCACCAGCAGGCATAAGTTTTGTGCAGTGGTGCTTGGAATCTTGCTATTGTGCTTCCGACAGTAAGCACACATCTTGATGCTTCAAATTCAGAGGACTGTTTGCATGGCTTTTCCAGGCTTCCTGCAGATACCTGTGTGGACCTGTTCCATGAGCTGAAAGAGCTTGCACCACAGGTCAACAGCAAGCTGGCGGACAGCTATGTCCTTGTTGAGAGCACACTACTGCTGTCCCGTTATCCATACATGGATTTCAACCTCGAGTGGTATGTGGAACTTGTGTTCTTACCCTCGGGATCATCATGCACATTTGGCATCAAAAGTTTATGGGCCTTGGAATCTGAGGAAAACCTATTTCCACATCCTGGGCACACAGACTGGTATAGCCCATGCCCTTTACAATGGATCCGCAACAACATACTTTAAGTTTTAATAGACTATTCTTCTCACTTCGTTTGGTATGCCTATATTATCAATGTATTATCAATGTAACCAATTCTGCTTTCAATGGACCTGGCTATAAAGGACTATCAACTACAAATTTTTGTCTGCATAGTGCAAATACAATATACCTACTTTGTGTAAATACAGTGTACTTTACGGTGACAATGCGTCTGTGAAGCTGCCCGCAAATATTTCCAGCCGCTTGCAGAATTTGCAAAAATGCACTGTTTCGTAAACGACTACACTAGCAGCAAGCTTCCCGCTACGGCGTGCCGCACAACGCCCCACTGACGTCGAGTTTTTGTGTCAACCACGCAAGCAGACCACCACCACCCCTCACTGGCGGCTCAGTGCAGGGGAAGCGCTGAGGATGCCACTAGGCGTAATCAACTTAAAAGCAAAGCCACCGTACAGCTCTTCCAAAATGACAGCTGACGATCGCAAAATGCAAGATTTTAAGAATGCTAATTTTAAGAATGCTTATTTCTCATCGCATCAATTCGCACAAACATATGCTGCTATTCAGAGCATCCAGACTGTGAGGCACATAATGCGGTCGATTTGTCCCGCATGCAGTGCAGCAGTGACCAGACATGGGCTCTGAGTTTAACTTAACTCGTACCACGCCTCTCATTCGTGCAACACATCTGACAGTGGTCATCGCTTGTCACAAAAGATAAAATTAAGGCATTGGTTTATACTGCCGGCCACTCTTTTGTGTGAAGAAACTCCAGCCATTGTTTGAGTCATCAGTGGCAGCCACGCACTCGGGCCGAGCTGTCCGTACAACCGCTTGCTAGGCGCCTCCAATGTGCTGGCTGTTAACCTTGCATTGTGCGAGTATATATTTGCTCTAGTACAGAGAAACAACTGTTTATCAGCAACCATCGTGTGGAAAACGGCGGACAGGAAAGTGCCGTGCCACATGGTTGTACTGTATAAACCTGTTTATCTAGTTATTTATTCGTGTTTTTATCATTTTTGGTACGCTTAGGGGTTAGACTGCGGTATATGCGAAATTTCATCATTTATTATACCGCGACCCTAATTTTAGATAGAACAGGCTTCAGATATAACAGACCTTCTTGCTGAATTATTGCAGTATGTTGTAATGAGATTTCCAGCCCGTACAACATGCCTTATGTATGAACAACATAATCTTATGTGGTGTTGTTGTCTACTGTCACAAACTGCACAGAAATTCAATGTTTTATCAGGTCAGTATGTCAGTGGTGACACACTGATATTGGCACTGTGCCATGTTGCCACTTTCCACTTGTGTGCGCACCATAGAAAATTTAAAATCCCACTGGCCAGAACTGAACTACAAAAGCAGTTTCCTTCATCCTGATTGCTTATCCTTTAGTTCAGGTCCGTCAGTGGTGGGTGCACGAACAAGATACACAGCCTCAAACTAATTTGAACAACAGGCAAGAGCCAACAATCATTCATTTCAACTTCAGAAGCATGTTTCGACTCACTTTGAGTGTGAATAAATTATATGGTGTCCCCCAATCCCATCTCACATTAGCCAAGCCGCTAAAATAAAAAGGGAAGAAAAACACTGTCTGACGACTGAACACGGTAGGTGTTATAATCGTGTCTTGCACAATTTTTTTTTTTTTTTCTCGAACATCTTTGCCAATGGACACCCAGTATATATACAGTGGAATCTTGTTGATACGATTCTGCAGAATTTTCGGGATAATATATATATATTTTTTTCTTTTTCCGATAATGCAATTTCGTTGGATAATACGTTGGATAATATGGATAATATGATTTGCGGATGATGCGCTTTATTTTCTGGTTCCCGTGCAGATCGTATCACCGAGATTCCACTGTATATATACAAGCACAGACACTGTGGCAATCACATTGTCGGTGCAATGTCTTCTCTGAGCGGTTGATTGCATGAAGGTTGGCAGACCGTTCCGTCTTCCATCTGCAGCCAGAACGACACTGCGGCACACCACAAATCTTCAGCATCATTCAAGCTCCTAAGGACCATTCGAGCTTCTCAGCACATAATGAAAGGCAGAAACAGCATGTAAAATCATGAGAAAATTCACACCAACACAACGCCGCCCAGCTGCTGTGCCACCTGCTGAGTGCCCCCTCAACTGGTGGTGCCACTGCGCGGTCAATGTTGGCACCGTATAAAGCTATCCCATAGCATGACGGAAAAGTTTTATGACCAGTAAGAAAGTATTAGAGGTCTCTGGTTTTACTATCTCTACGCTGTCCTTCGTTTCACTGGCAATGAGGCTGACGGAATATGGCGGAGCAAAGCAGGTCCCCGCAGAGTGCCTACATATACATATATGACGCATGTCCTTCATTTTTTGGGTAACTTAAGTTGAGGGACAGATGCTGTCTTGAGCATTTCTCAACAATCAATTTGTTGTTTGGCTTGGAACAAATGCTGAAAGATTCTTGGGAGTGTTCTTAGACTATGGTTAGGATGTACTATTCCCTTGAACGTAATATTTGCCTACATAATGTTCCTTTAGGAGATACTGTCATCTAGACATATTTTAGTATCCAGTGTTCCCAGTGTTGAAATGGCTGTGTTCTTGTGCATGTTGGGATTGAATGATAATGCTGTGTGTTGTGTTGCAGGTGTAAGCTGTGGTTAAATTTCACTCAACCGAGGCAATGGCTTGTAATCTGAGCCACAAGTTGTGGTTACACTGCTTTCGAGGTTGAAATGTAAGGCAACAATGTAAATAGCCTTGAGGAGCTGCACTTGATCTTTGTTTGATTTGCTTTCTTTAACATATGCCTTGTAAAACATTCTCTTTAAAAAAAAAAAACGCTGCATTTTTCTGCAAAGGCCTGTGAAATGAATTAAAAAATGCAGTAAATAGTGTTCTCACACTATTCTCAAAAGGCAGGAAAATTATGGCCTTGCTTTGCTGCACTTGGTGTGAGAAAAAGCTTGGTGTGACAAACACTTGGTGTGACAAACAGAATTCATTTTGTGTTATTTTTCACTGACTGTGTTTCATAGTGTTTATTAAGCAACTTGCCCTGTAGGAAGTAAATATACATGTAAGCTAGTAGGTGATATTTATGTGCAGGTGAGCATCACAGCACAGAGCTGCATGTGTACAGTAAAAGCTCGATGATACGAATTTCCGGATGATACGTGCTAGAGAACGGTTGTTACGAATCGATTTTCAGCCTGCGTCGGTTGATACGAATAAACGCCGCCCCACTGACGGCCGCGAATGAGAACAGCGCGCAGTCACGCGCTTTATCTCCTTCTCTTTTGGTGCGGAGGCGCGGCGCCGGACAGCGCGGACTCCGCGACTGGGCGCGAAGAGTTTGAAGCGGTGGCGCTTCAAGAAATAAATGCTTTTTACGTACATGTGCCTGAGTGAGTTCACCTCTGAATCTTTAATTTAGCTACAGTCGAATCTCGTTAATTCGAACACGCTTATTTCGAACATACCGCGCACCGACAATGCTCTTAGCAGCGCGCCAAATAACGCGGCGGCGCCTCCGGCCGGCATTGCTCCGACACCGCCGTAGAGAAAAAGCTCAGGAGAGACCGCTCAATGCCGCGCGCGAAGGAACGGGGAAAAAAAAACCCGCGGCGGAAATTTCCCCCTCTCTCAAATTGCAAGGTACAAGCGTGTACGTGCCGACTAGAGTGTTCTAGACAACCGTATTCTAGCACACACTAGTGCCGACGTCTCAGCCACACGGATAAAATGGCAGTGAACCCTTCTCCTCTATTTTCTAGTCACATGTTGACCTTGCACGCTGCGGCAGCAGCGCAGAGGGAAGCAGCGGCGGAGGCACAGTCAGGCCAACGAAACTGCCAAGCCCGCAAACGCTCGCTTCCCGATAACGGCAGAAAACGAAACTTCAGGGGGCGGCTAAAATAAGCTGGCGCCAGCACGGCGGCGGGCGCGCACGGAGATGTGCGCACGGAGTCGAAGGTGAGAGAGCTACGAGGGAGTTGAGAGGGAGGGCGAGGGGAGCCACCAAAGCGGCGGAGTTGACGCGGCCAAATCCGCTTCCCTGCCGCCCTCCTCCCTCACCTTCGACGGTCTCCGCGCGCACCCGTGTGCCGGCGCCGCCCGCTCGCTCGCTCCCTGAAGCTTCGTTTTCTGTCGTTATCGGGAAGCGATCGTTAGCCAGCGTGGGCAGTTTCGTAGCCCGCGTTTGCTATGCGCTTGCGCGCCGCGATATTTCACGACTCGCACCGTTCGTGCATCGTGCTATGGTGCACGAATACTTCAAAAATACGTCCTTTTAATTCGAACAAATTTTTGGGCCCCTTCGAGTTCGAATTATCGAGATTCGACAGTAGTTTTAATTGTGTTTCGATGATACGAATTTCGGCTAATACGAATATTTTTCGTGACCCCGTGAGATTCGTATCATCGAGCTTTTACTGTAGTTATATTTGCTTCATCCAGATTTAGCGGCAGAATTTAATTGCTGTGATCAGGCGATAGTTATATTTATACTTTTATGCAGTTCTTACATGTATACGCAGTTACGAGGACCACTGCATCTTTATCATAGCACAGGCCTTGTATCACCAACAAAATATTGCAGGCAACCTTATCTGCAGTACAAGATGCCAATGTGGTTAGTGTTAAGCTCTACACAGATTACTTGCCGAATTTTGAATGCATGGCATTTTTCATAAAAACTAGGCATCTGTTCCGAATTATTGTTCATGCTGTGCTGTTGTGAGCTTGTGTTCAAGAAAACTTAGAGCAGCAGCTTGAACCCTACGCACATTCTTTCAGCAGTCTGAAGAATGTATATTTTGACTTGGCACACAAAAGCAATGCAGAGATGTGCATAGCATAGTGCTGTGCATTTCCTCGGTTATAAACACACCTTTATTGCTTTGTCCTGCAGCACTTTTGATGAAAGTTTCCAAAAAGCCCTAAACAGTATAGAAGAGCTGCTGAAGACCAATGACAAGGCGACTGCTGACATTGCAAAGCTTCTGAATGCTGGCTGCCTGTTCTGGCTTTACATGAACAAAATCGAAATGCTGCGAGAGTTCGCTGCAGTAAGTGCCCCATCAAACCCCTCCCCTTTTTATCTTGTTTGTGGCAGTTGACAGCAGCACTGGCTGCTTCAACTGCTGCTGAACTCTGTTCCTAGCTTGGTCTCACTGATAACAAAAGATTTTGAATTGAACTTTTGCTGTTTATGGGATAAATAGGGGTGTGCGAGTATTCGAAAAGTTTGAATGTTATCGAATATATTTAATGCGTATTCGTATTCTATTTGAGAAATAGTATTCGGAAATGTTTGAATATTCGACTGGATACGAATATTCGCATCAAGTTGAATATGTTGCTGGCAGTGCGGGAGCAAACACGAGTCTTGGCATTTGTGTCGATCTAATCTAAAGATATTGGGGCGATGCTGTGCGGAATTTCACAATAATTTCGTGCTGCTAGTAAAACTCTGCCTGTAAAGCACACTTAGCCACTAAACGTTTGAACTGTGTAGGAAAGCCAGCCTTTTAGTAGCAAAAGGCACGGGTTTTGCGGACAGCAAGGGTGCACTTTTTTTATTGCGATAGCAATTATATGGACACTTCTAACGGATTTGTGCTGTCGCCGTGAGGTTCCGTATAAATTCCAAGGGTGATAAAATTGTCGCCGCATGCCGTATGCGCGAGCAAAAGCGCGTGATATCACGGAGCGCAAACGCACGGCGGAAAGCAAACGCGAACGTCGCGCGAGAGGCTGTGGGGGTATGGGAGGGAGGGAAGTGGGGCGACGCTGTGCTCCGGCACCAAAAGCGTATCTTGCAACCGGGTGTAAGGGGAACTTGCCACTCAATCTCCCACGTGACAGCAAGAAAGCGGGAAGGCAGCGCCGGGAGGGTGGGGGAGGGGCGCAGCTTCTACTCGGCCAACAACTGTGCTCGTACTTTGCCGGCGGCGTTGGTGGTCGCCTGCACCGTCTGTTATCTCCACACGGCTCTGACCTTTGTATGCGCTGTGCATTCGCCACTCAGTTTCCGTTGAAGCGATAGATCGCACGCACCTTCGCCCGCTGCGGCGGCTGCGCTTGCTGCCAGCGTTTCGACAGTCCTTGTCTGCGGTCATTCAGTGTGATCTATTCATGTTTGCTTGTGCGCGCTGACACCACGCTTGTTAATTCAGTTAGTAAGCGAATGTGCCCAAGTTTATGCAGCCGATAAAACTGCTATCCCTACTCTGAATAGCTCTCTACTAATTTGCTATCGCAATTGATGCTTCGCCTTTCGGGCGAAACTGCAACATTTTTTTTCTCGCAGCACCACCCCCAATTTTGGGCTTATTGCTTGCAAGTGCGATGAGCAATGACTGGCACAGGGTCGAATGCCTCCGAGTTTACGGGCATTTGATGCGGTATAATAAAGCACAGGCTGGCGAGGACAGCTAGTGGGTATTACTAAATTTTCCAAGTTAACATGAGTCAAGTACACTGTGTTTTAGACTTAGACTTACTAGGCTAGTTTTTAAAACAATGACGATGTAATTGCAATGTTCTAATATGACAAATTAACCCAACTTGTGCATATCATTCATTATTTAGCACTCGAAGTTAAGTGTATTCATATTCGATTCGTATTAGAAAATTTTGATATTCGCACACCCCTAGTGACAATCTGTGGATAATCAATAGATGCCTCAACTTGGAGCCACTGTTTCAACAAGGTGACCTTCCTTCGTCAAAGACAAGTCCAAGTTGAAATCGAAGACAGTCCTCTTGTTCAAATGTTGGCCCCAGGCTGACGCGTCAGTTGTTTGTGTCTATTGCTTTTGTATACTTTAGTAATATATCTATATAATGTATATAGATCTAATATATCTATATACTCATTCCTTATGTAGTACCCCTTTTATTAGATGCCTTTAAGGTAACACAATGGAAGCCCGTTCCTCGCTGTTTTCCCGGCTGGTATGTCACATTTTGTGATCCTGACCTAAATCCCATTGACTCCCATGTATTAGGTTCCCCTTTGATAAGTCACCATTTTAAAATCTTCTCGCATCTTTTGTTGCGTTTGAAGGTGGCGGTCATGTGAATTTAGTGGTGCAGTCGGAAATTTGCTCTTGCACGTTGATACAAAAGACGATAAATGTATGTTCGGGGAACACATAGGGAATGCGGGAGATCGAAATTCAAGACAGTGAGCAAAACGAGAACAAAGTGAGCCAACGTTTGACAAGTGGACTTGTCGAAACGTTGGCTCACCTTGTTCTCGTGTTGCTCATCGATAAATGTATGTTGCAACACGCGACCAATGTTTGCAAAAGCGACTGAAGTTGCACAAGCATATCGGGAGAAAACGTGCACAGAGCAGTTGGCAAAGCACCCAATGACCTGAAGTCTGTGCATCAGTTAAAACATACCGGGGGAACCGAGCATAGGGTTACATTTATTTTGGGGCCGGCAAGGGTGCATAATTGCTGGTTCTCTTTTGTCAGCTTCATTGCAATAGAGCAGTGTTATGTGGTAAAACATACACAAAATATTGTGGTGAGACATATCAAAAGTGGAAAAAGGCCGCTTTCACGGAACATTGTATGTGCCCCTTAATTATGCGCATGCGCCGAGATGTCTAATAACTGTACTAGCAGCCTTTCAGAGCTGTTTCAAATGTGGCAATTCGCGGCCTTCCTCACTGTTAAGTTTTTCCAGTGGTCACTTTTCCTTTTACGCGGTCCCATCCCTTGAAAAAACGTATTAACACTTTTGTTGTTTACACTTTGTTTATACTTTTTGCATACTTCAAGTTGATGACTTAAAATGTACAGTTGGTCAGTTACTGTGCAAATGAAACTACCGTATCAAATGGTGCTATTGTCATAGTCTGTGCTTTGTTTAACACACGCGGCCTTTGTTAAGCACATGTGCTATAACTGCCTCATTTTGCAGACTGTTCTCTACGGTGATTCTAAAGTAGTTTCGCAATTGTTGCCCGCAGTAAATTTAAGCGCTCATTTTGCAGACAGCTGGCATGCAACAATACACTACTCACTCTTGACTTGGCTTCAGTCAATGGCTTTTTTAGTGTGTCGATTTCCAAACTTCTCGATTTCCTAAGTTGTAGAGAATATTCTCATGAAAGTAACAAACTTTGAACACGACTTCACCGACCCCTTGCTTGACAGTCCCATGATGCCTCTATGAGCAACATTGAACGATGCACCAGTTGCATGAAAGTGTTCCATAGCATGAGAATAGTAACCTTGGGTGTAGTTTTCAACGTGCAAAATAAATTTCAGAAATGAAAAATTAGGAGCAGCATATCGGGCGATAAGAGGAATTCTCTTCATAATCAGCACATTTTGTGAGGGAAAGTTTTCTGATCTAGCACGCTTGACTGTCATGAGCTATCACTTCATACAGTCAAACCATAAAAACCAACAGTGGCAGGTTTTCTGATCAGTGCAAAATGCGTGCATAATTTAAAAGGGGCCTGCAAAACAGGCTCTTCTGTAGCCTTTGCAAATATATTTACTTTCCTTTGTAACTAATAGTATAAATATCTGCATTGTACAGTGAAACCTCGCTGATACGATTCTGCGTAATACATTTTTTGGGATGATACCTTATTTCTTTTTTTTTTTTTCTGATTATGCAATTTGGTTGGATAATACAATGGATGATACGATTTTCGGATGATATGCTTTATTTTCCGGTTTCCATGAAGATCGTATCAACGAGGTTCCACTGTATTTATGTATATACAATGTGGCTGAATAGTGTATCCCATCTTTAACCTTCACATAACTTTGAGTTATCACATAATTTGCTGCAGAAGGACGTGACAGAAGCTGCTGTTGATCCTTTGGAAATAAAGTGTGATGACCCTATCCTGAGCCAAGCACTGGCTGAGGACAAGGACTATTCATGTGATTCCACTCGAAGTTATCGACACATCAATGTGGGCTACGAACTGTCAGCACAGAAGAACTTGGACCAGGTAATCCACGATTAAGCTTATTATCAGTTATAATTATCTTATTTCAGTGCTCTGACTGAGTGAGAAGGCACAATTTTATCGGCTGCGCCCACAAAATTGACTTGTCTCGTCCAGAACACTAAGATAGCAATGAAGCTCAAAGAATTGCCACCTCGGTGAGAACCTCGTCCAACTCGCGTTGCCTAAATTCCCAAATCAGTTTAGACTGATTACGTATTCTTTTTAGTGGTATGCAAATACCTGAATTTCACCAAATCAAATCGAATAGTGAATGTTCTAATAATTTGATTTGCGAATCAGATATCTACTTTTCAGATATTTGGTGTAGAGACCTGTGCAATAGTGCATGTCACATGCGACTAGAAGACCCTCTTGCTTGATGCTGCGCAAGCAAGTGCCTCACTTCGTTGTTAATGAGCTGCTCCAGCTGATGTGGTTGCACACTTGCCCCACCCGAAGGAGCTGCTGACCGAGGCCGAATTCGAACAGCGCAAATGTAAGCTTACTGAAGCCGCAAAATTGACAACATGCATCTTGGTCCCCACCAGCTAGGCGTGTGTTGGCATCTGGTGCTGCAACCAGTCACGCAATGCTTTGCATTACATAGATGTCAGCTACAGTAGTCTGCCAAACTTTGTCACTTTGGATCGTACATTTTCCCCATTAGTATGTTTTTTTTCTCGCATTTCTTTCCTAAAACGTATGAATGAGGTTCTACTGTACTATAGACCTACACCACGGCACTACGTCAGGAAAATGCGGTGGCGCTGTTGTCGGAATTTATTTTCGCATGGTAGGCACTCCGCCGCCGAGCCGCCGCTCGTGTCGCACCTACCAGAGCAGCTGCTGGGTTTCGCGGGTGGTTGTGCAGTTTCATGTGTGAGGTCTTTATTCTATGATCTTAAAACGAAGGAAATGCAGTATGTCGACGTGCTGAGTTGCGTCGAAATATGCAAGAGGCTAAAGTTTTCATAGGTTTTCTGTTGACGAAAACCGTCGCAAGCAATGGACTGCCACGGTAAAAAGTGGAAGTTCGATTCTCATACCAGATCATCCATTGCGCGCCAAACATTTTGTAACTGTTAAGCTTCTCTTATTTTGAGTGGCGTGCATGAGCCAACCAATGACCTTAGGGTCGTTATTAGCGTGTCATTACAATTTCTTGCCGCGCTGTGGGAAAGCTAGATTAGGATTAGCCTTAAATGTAGGTCGAGCGAGCAGATACCCCACAAAGCACATCACATTCAAATTTATTTTCATCTCAAAGAATTGAGCCACCTGTAGTGTAGATATCCTATCACACGTTCACATACGCAGGCAGCACATGCAGTCACAGTTGCGTTAATTGCAGTGCGGATGTCATAAACATGCCTGAATGTGTCAATTAAATTTCGAGCACGAAATATGTACAGGGTTAGTGCAGAGTTGGAGCGATCGGATGGCCGTGGCCTATAGGTCAGACTTCGCGGTCCGGCACAGCCGGCATCGCCGTCGGGATGATACCTCGCCAGTCCCATCACCGAGGCGAGCGCTTCTGTCGCCGCTCACGGCGACGTAGAAATCTGCTACAGCTTGTTTTTAACATGAAATAGTTTATAATAGAAAAAAATATCTCGAATTGGCGCGTGTTTCATAAAGCAGCGCCCTGTACTAAACCACTGGCGCCATCGGGAGCAACTGTCCGACGGCATTTCGTCTCGCGGACGGAAACCCAAGCACCGGTGGTCTCAGCGAGGCGGCACGGCTGGCTTGCAAGTATACTACGTTTCGTTTGCTAATCGCACCAAAGACACCGTTTGCTATTCGCACCAATTCATTTAAGCGCACGTTAATCGTGTTGTCAAACATAAGCGCACTATGATGAGCTGCAGACCAGATCGCAAGCGCTGTCGGCCCTCACTGCGGCGGTCAGCGAGCTAGGGCTACTGTCTCGTTCGGCCGTATTCCGATGGGGGCGAAATGCAAGAACGTTTCCCTGGGTGCACGCTAAAAAACCGCACGTAGTCAAAATTATACCGGCGCCCCCACTAACGTGCGCTTCACTATGAAATCGTGCTTTTTTAGTACCCTCCACCCCCAACCCATACAAAAAAAGCGCCAAAAAAAGCGCGTGCAAGCGGGGGCAGCGAAAGTGGGCGGAGCCTACGCGACTCGCTATAGGGGCTAAAATATATCGACGGTGCCTACCACTGTTTACAAACATAGTGTAGGTCTTTAACTGAGCTGTAATCAGTTCCGGCATACTAATTTTTTCTTCACCTTTTTCATTACCGCATTTATAGAAATCGATCAATTTGATAGGCAATTTTCTTACGCGTTGTTCAACATTTCCGGTGGAATTATACTACAGTCTACTTTCGTTACGAGAGTAGACTCCTAATCCGGCAGAAAATGTCCGTTTTATCCGAAGTCTGTAATAACCAAAATGCCTCACTTCTGAAACTTTGGTCGCGATGTCTAACATTATTGCAAAGAGTAAGTGACATACTTCCAAAATAAACAATTTAAAAGGGCGAAGCATCGATTGCGACAGCAAATTAGCAGGCAGCTATACGAAGTAAGGATAGTAGTTTTACCGGACATATAAACTTGTAAACATTCGCTGTTTAACTAAATTAGTAGACTAATGCCTAAGCACACATACTACAGCACAAGGTTGAAGCTACGGGAGCTAGGCTCAAAGTGCGTAGGAGGCGGCCATATTTAAATGCCGGTGGCGATATGGTAGTGCAAATTTAGGGTCGTACTCGATTCTAACACGCAGGCAATTTTTGGACCCGTTTTATCGAGAGGGGTAAAAGTCACACCCGCGGCAACAAGATCATCGGGTCGAGGGATGCAGGCCCACCTCGCGCACGCCCGCACGCACGCACACACATGTGCGCTCGCTCTCGCACAAGGAGAAAAATTTCCTTGCTCTCGCCTCGCTGTCGCCGTAAATTCGAGCGCAGCAGGCGCGCCGCTGCCGCTTCGCATTCTGCCGCGGCGGAGAAGGTGCTTCCGGTTGCTGCTTGCGCAAAAATGACGAAATTTGTGGCAAAATCTCTAAGTTCTCGACGGGGAAAATTCGTTATTTCGAGGGGGTCTCTCGCTGCCACTTCATTGCGTAGAGGTTTCAAATACATGTGATTCTATGGAGTAACGGTGGGGAATAGAAAAACTTCGCTATATCCAGGAATTCGTTATATGGAGGTTCGTTATAAGCAGGTTTAACTGTAGTGCCGGTAGAGTCGTGTGTGCTGTGCTTTCGACGTTTAGTTCTCAGTGATGCGAGAGATGGCACGGAGGTCAATTAACTCGCTGCTATTGCCGCGCGTTCTCATTCCAGCTTGTTAACACAAGTTTCCGTGGTCATCGAGCGAGATGTGTTCATGTTTACCTGTGCGCGCGTGACACCGTGCTCGTCTATTTAGTTAGTAAACGAATGTTTACAACTTTATACTACCCATTAAACTACTTACTTACCACCAAAAGTTACCACCAAAAATGAGCACATTTCTTGTGGTAACGAAAAAATTAAGAGTAGATGGTGCTGTATTTACCTTGATTTCCCTGTACGTAAGTTACTCATAGCTTGCTAGACTCTTGTTATGCAATGCTAGGAGACTTCCAAGCATGTGCAAGCACCATGTTCTTTTGCCCAAAATTTGTAAGCATTAAATTTTGCGAACATTTTCACAAAAGTATTGTTTATTTTGCATCTTTTCTGGCTTACCAAGCATCCTCTCACGGCAGCGGTGGCTTAGTCGTCACGTATTGTAGAGGTGTTATTCACAAACACAGCTAAACTTATTTTTCTCTTTAAGGTGCCTCAACGCCTTGCTTACATGTTTGGCCACGCCAGTACTAGTTAAATAAAGCCAATTAGCTTATGATGAGGGTTAACGCACCAGTGAGCTGAAAATGGCTGAAAGTTGGACCGCATAATAATTTAAAGAAAATTCTGACCTCCCCTGCATTTACAACGCTACAGGTGTCCCTCTATGTACAGTCATGTGGGCAGTGCGTGTCGGTACCCTTGACAGGGACGCAATGTTAAGACAGCTCCGCGTATTCATTTTTGTAGGGGTGGGAATCCTGCGCCAATTGCATCATTTTGATACATACACAAGTCCCTGGGCCAAACACAGCAAATTGACCGAAAATGCGCCTTGCTGCGCACCGCGAGTAGATTCATTCTCGGAAAAAGAGTGCAGCCGTTCACATTCCGCACACCCTGCGACGGCGCCTCCCGCACAGTTTCTCGTAATTTTCACACAATTTTCGTGCTTATAACACTGGACTTTTTGGCGCTTTCGGCAAGTGGCCGGCATGCACGCAGCCACTGGCGGCGGGGACAGCCGGGAGCCGCCGCTGTAGGAACGGCTAGGGCATGCCAGGCGGCTGTGGTTAGAGTACTAGAATACGGTTGAGTGGGCCGAGCGGCGCGGCGCTCCCTAACGGCAAGCGAACTAGATACAAGGGAGACGCGCGCTGCAGCGGGTTCAGCGGGTGGGAGTCTCTGTCCCCAGGGCCGCTTTAACATAAAACTATTCCAATCTCTTCTTATGCCGCCATGAACAAGGCATGGGCCATTTTTACCTATCACGAAGGGCTAATGACGGATTTGGAATAAAAAGGCGGTTTCTCCCGAAAGATGAAGCATTGATTACGATAGCAAATTAGTAGGCAGTAAGGTTAGCAGTTTTATTAGCCATATAAACTTGTAAAAATTCGCTTACTAAATAAATTAACAAGCATGGTGCAACGCACGCACAAGCAAACATGAATTAACGCATCTCACTCGATCATCGCGTGCACTCGCTGTCAAAACGCTGGAGTGAGGAAGTGCGGCAGCAGATGCGAGCGAATGGACCTTTGTGCTGCCTCTCGCCTTAGCGCGAACTAAGCGGCAAAAACGCAGCACACACGCACCTATCTGTCTCCATCGCAGATCACTTTCAAGATAGGGCCCGCGCGGCCGCGCTCAGCCGAGCCACATGCAGCAGTCGCCGAACTCCCACTCCCTCACCTCTCCCCGGTTCCTTGCGCACAACGGAAGACGGCACTCTTCCTCCTCGCTTTTCACCCTTGCGAGCGCTACCTATATTGAGCCGCCATAGTCGGCTCACCCTCGCACGCTTTCCACTCGTACATACAACATGCGGCGCGTGGCGATGATGCTATTGCCCTTGGACTTTATACAGAACATCACAGCGACGTCGGCTGTAGAAATGCGCCTGGAATGTCCATACATTTGATATCGCAATAAAAACAGATGAAAATAGTTTACGTTATACCACAAAGTTAAGCATTAGGTGCTTTGGAATCGGCCTGCAGTATAGGTATTATGTAGAAATGGCTTTTAATAAACCATAGTATTTCACAGCTCTGACTTCTCCCTTGTTGGTGAGTGGATTTCCAGGCACTTCACCGACACTGTCGAAACATTAAAAAAAAATTTATTTGTAGAGAATGTCTTGGGCTATTTCTAGAAATTTTGCACTTACCATTGCCAATGCATTTTTTTGTGTGTGTGTGGGTGTGTGTGTGTGATTCCTACTCCAATTAAAATTCTAAGGCAGTGTCAGGCACTATTACCAAAATTGGCATGCACTAGTGACTACACGGTTTAAGTATCAGGGTAATCTGCTTCAAAATTCAGCTTATGACATTGCTTATGACAGTTGCAGTTCAGCGCTTCTGTTGGCTTATTCTGTGTTCCGTCGTGGTTTCGAAGTGCGCTGCTATATTCCATTATTCCACCAAAATTTAGATTGGCCTGCTCCAAACTGTTTTAAAATGAAATTTTATCTGATTCACATTCCTCCAAAATGACTTTGGGCAGTCCCAGCCCTATTTTTGTTGTCTGCTACTGTTTCCCAAGTGCCAACTATGTGAAGTTTCACTGTAGTCCCTTGTGATCTGGCCATCAAAACGTGATCATGGAAGCCATGCTTTGGAGCACTCCCATAGAATGGGACAAACTCCTTAATAGGTCTGATTTGTATTTGTTAAACATAGCACCAACAGCAGGGGTAACACAGATATAAAATTAGGGTAATGGACAGCATCTTAAGTGTGCAAAGGTTCTTCTGCAGGTGTCTGCAGCTATTGCTCTTTGTTACATAAAATACAGAAGGATGAAAATATATTATATAAAAGGCTGTTTCCTTTAACACATGTTGTGCAGTGGAACGCCACAGTGGCATGTATTTTTATGCTTTCTGGTTCTAGGTTCTGGAAATGTGGTGCACGGCTTTTGCGCGGCCTTCTTCTGAATGGAGCCTTATGTTTCGTGATCTGGTGGAGTGCTGGTTCTTTGAGCATGTCAAGGTGGTTTGTGAAGTGTATGCTTCATCGTTCAGGGTGAGAACCTTTTGCCTGTTTGTTTAAAAAGTGTATAGGGTTTTCCTCTGGCAATGTTCTGCAGGGAGACTGTGCACTGCAGGATGTGCTTGAACCTAAATTTGGTGAAAAAAAAGTACTATATAAATGCTTGCTGAATACGCGCTATGCTGAAATAAGTGTGGAGTTTGCTAACAGAAAGTAGTGGTTTATTCGCTGCTGAATTCTTAAATTGGATGCCGAACATTGCAGTCCTAGGTGTAATCAACCATTGACTTTGGGATTGAAAGGTTGCCCTGGTGACACTGATAGTCGTTTGATGCTGGTAAATGTTGATGCTACTTTTTTGTACTTGATTCTGACATACGCTTCATCTTTAGCCAACATTCTTGCAAGACAGGTGCACGATAGGATCTAGTAATTTGCCACGTTGTTGAAGGCTTGTCGAATTGGTTACTGGAAATACGGATCATATTAAGAGGACATCCCTGTGGGCTTTCCTCCCCAGTCTTTCATACATTTAATGCAGTTAGCACGTTTCACTGTGCAGCATGTTGCCTCGCGCTTCTGTAGTGCGAGTTTTCGCTGTGCGTAGGAGATGACAAAAGTTGTAAACCATTGTGCACTTTCCACCATGGGAACCAGTTCTTGGAAGAGATCAAGGCTGCAACCCTGTGGTACAGCGTGGCCATGGACCGGAGCATGAACCAGGAGACTGTGCTGGCTGCCTCTTACCTCATCAACGCTCTGATCAAGGTGGGCCTGCTGGACGCAGCTGCTGATGTCGCCCAGCAGACTGAGGCCATGGCTGGTCAGCTGGATGAGGGCCTTCCACGGTTGCGGTTTGTGTTGGCGAGGGCGTACCTGCTCTACAACCAAGAGAAGGTATTTGTCCGACTGTCTTGTTCAGGCAGTTTCCTTTGTAGTATTAATCACAAAAGTTTCTATTTCTTTCATAATGGGAAGCATCAATTTAATTATCGCGTTTGGCGCAATATTATCCACAGGTGTTCTTGCACTGTTTTGCAAATGTTTACTGATATCACACCGGATACACATCATCTGATATCACACCAGATGCATATCACAATCTTCTTTCAAGAAGTAAACTTTATGTAGTGGCGACTCACCTAATTCCATCAAATTCTTGGCCATTCCCCTATAGCGGGCTTGGGGATGCGCAACTCTCGCGCATCTCCTGTAATCCGGCTTCACCGCGTGGCTAAGCGCCGGCGGCAGTCCTGGTGGTTGCGGCGCATTGCGAGAGATGGCGCGAGTGTGATAATGCTAACGCTACCGAACGGCGGGGTGACTTGGGAGAAAAAGGTCGAAGGCGCTTCCTCCTTGGCTTGGGATCGGCGACCAACACGCACGAACGCTTCGCGCGTGCGCCGGCCCGCTTTGCGGGACCGTCTCGCGAGGCTAAGAGCAGGACACCGGTATGGGCAAACATGGACCGTTCGAACGCGCCACCGTTCGCATGACCGTACACGTGAACGACTAGGCGATGGTGTCATAGCATAGGGCTAACATATTCGCTCGCTATCGGGTCGCGGTGAGTCGGACTTCCTTGATTTGTGGCGCGCCCATGTGAATGTTCTATTGGTAGTAATTCGGCTAGTGTGTATTAGTGTATGAAAGGTGCAATAAATGCCCTTTTGATTGTTTGCACTACTGTGTTGTCGTTCTTTTGTCCCAAGAGCATGTGTGAGACCCCACAGGGCATACACTGTATTTAGAGGCAAACCAACCAACTACGTACTGACTCTAGTCTGAGTCGCCTTCATTTGCAGCAGTTAGGCTCCCTAGTGGTAAATTGGCAAGACGTGGCTTTTGCTTCCTCCTCTCACCTAACCGACTTTTCACTTCTTACCAGTGGGTTTGCTTTAGTTTCTTTCACCTTGGTACTGGTTTATGGATAAGGTTTTAGAGTGTGGCATCGAGCAATCATAGCGCATTAGCCACTCGCAGCAGCTTGTGGCACAACCGCATTCACTAGGTGCAATCACGCCACCAGCTATTCTTTATTTTAACATTGGTGGAGTGGCTTAGAGGTAAAACCTTCGACAGCCAATGTGTGGGTCATTGAATATTCATCTGACAGGCTATGCCAGTAAAAGCACTTGTACAACATAAGTGTTTGCTTTTTGTTCAGGCGTTGTAGCAAAGTAGCTTTACAGCGAAGCTTTAATGGGGAGTTTTGAAGCTGTTTTTGTGCGATGGGTGTGTGGCGGCATGCTCGGTATCAATCAGCTATGGAACCTGCGTTGGAGTCTCAAATTATTGCTCTGAAACATGATTATCAATTTCACTGATTAAGCGCCATAGACAAGACAAAGGCAAGGCACGCACTGATCATCAATGACAGCTTATTATCAACCACTAAAATAAGTTAGCTTTCACACACCTCAAATGAATAGACACTTTCATTGCACGGTTTTATTAGTCAGTAATTCTAATTTTTGTTTCTTGCATTGTGTTTTACTGCTTCTATGTTGGAGGTCAGCTAGGAGTTAGTACTGCTGCGGTGGTAAAGAGCTGCCAGCAATGCAGTCCACGGGGGGAGCCCTGAAGCGGCCGTATAACTAGGGTGTCAGTGAGAACGTGCAGGCATTGTTGGTGTTGAATCATCCCTAAGAACAGCCAGCAAATAAACCCCTAGCACTTTTGAAGGCTGTGAGAACTCTTATACAACTTCACTGTCTTTGTTGTATCAGTTGATCAGACTAGCATACATCAGCAAATAATTATGCCACTTCAGCGTGCCCATGTTTCTGTCTCAAGAAACACTTCACCTCTTCCCCCTCAGTTCATCGAAGGCTTTCGGCTACTGGATCAGTTGCTCAAGCACCCGCTGCTTCAGAAGAGCAACAAGTCCTCCCTGCTGTTCATGGCGGAGGTGAAGCTTCTTGTCTGCAAGTACTCTCTCCTGCCTGCTGCAATAAGCAAGCCGTTCCATGCCGATGGGCTCCTCGAGTGTGACACTCCCGTCATCCTCGCCCAAGAGGCCTTGAGGATATCGCAGGGTGTCCTACACCACTTCACTGAAAACGTCAATGTAGAGCCATGTGAGTGCTCACATGCTGGATTTTCTGTTCTGTAACAGCTTTGCAGGCTGTAGCTAAGGGGCCATATGCTACTGTACACCTGCCAACTCTTCCAAATTTTTCTTAGCCCGTTAAGGCCCAAGAAAAATCTACGAGCCAGATTTTATTGACATTTTGGTACTCAATGATCCTTTGACACTGCAACTGTGTTGTGAAAGTTTAATGAATTGTGCTTCATTCTTTTGAATGCTACGATTGTGTACTTTATAAAGTATGCTGGGCCTTTATGAGGGCATAACCTGATGCAGATCATCGAAGATAAATGCTCTATTTTGAAACTTCTTAAAGGACCACTGACACCAAAATTTCAAACTCGAGGTGTTTTTGTTGTTCGCTGTTTCAGCATACATATGTACTATTGGTGTGAAATGAAATACGAACAGTGGAGCGCGTGGCCGGAGCATAACTGAAGGTATACAGTGCACGCTGTTATGTCATCGCCATTGACAGGTGTGCACATTCATTTTGACCACACTTCGTGATGACGCTCCCCATATACTGTAATATTTTCGTTGCTGTTCTGGTTCTCTTTTATTGAAGGTGTATATGCTACCTGTGTAACATACACATTAGCCTAGCGTACTTTATAAAGTACACCTGCATTCATTGTCTTTAGACGCTGTAAAGATGCATATTATATAGAATGTCATATGTTCATCACTTACACCATTCTTTTTTAAAGTCAGCTTCGAGAAACATATACTGAGCAGCACAAAAAATGAAGGTGCACGCATGTAGTAGAAGTACCTGGTATATTCAGCATTTCTCCAAGCTTGACCAGGAATAGATCAGATATCATGCAGCTGACAAAAAAACTACAATGTTATCGTCTTAGCAAGACCCTTAGCAAAATGGCATAATAAGAAAAACGGTATGTTTCTTCCTTAAATATTTACAAATGAAAATGGCGCTGTACTTTCAAAAGTAGACAGGGCACTCATGGGATAAATTTTACGAACTTGTGCTCATTCTAAGATTTTACAAATATTTCATCAAGCTTTACAAGTTCATGAAAAGTTTCGCTCCTCAGTCTCTAGGCCTGACCAACACCAGAGAAGTATTTCCTTCTGGCATGTTTGTTCAGACAAATTCCTATAGCAGGCAAAATTGGCTACAGCAATATCGCTGAAGAAGTCGCTGATCTAAACACAATGTGTTCCTTGTCAGCCTCTGCTCATCCAGATTTGGTGCTGCATCTAAAGGTAAATTACCGTTAATAAAGTGCGTATGTATCCCATAAAAGGTGTGCTCAGGACAAGCTTTAAAATAAATGTGTGCTAATCCTGTTAAACCTTTTACCTACTTAATAAAGTTTTTTCTTCCTCCCCCTTCTCCCGTGCCATGTTCAGGGGATTTTTGCAAATATTAAAGCTCGCAGGTTGGCAGGTATGCTACTGCCTCAAAGCACGCCATAAAAAAAAAAAAAAAAAAAAAAAAAAACGGGGTGAACCCGGACCTTTACAGACACTTTATAGAGAAACAGTTGCAGCTAGATTTGCGTAAAGAAGATATAGTATTAGCTTGAGAGAGACTTGGACATGTTTCTATAGGCTTATACAGGCTACCATGGTCTCAGTGCAGTGAAAAATTTTTCAGTATGATGTTGCTATATGTGGTGTGATCTACCCTGTCCTCTGTAAGGACCGCACCTTGTCAAAATTGCAGAAAAAAAAGTGCGGCCTTCACACAAATCTATATGGTACACTACGTCGTGGCATCAGCAAACTTGGTAAACTTGCGGAAGAACTTGTGAATGGCACATCTATTGAACAGCTGTTACTTTCTTCATTTCAGGTGACCTCCTAACAATGTGGACACTCGAACGAATGTTGCTGGATTCTGCAGCCCTTTTGGGACAACTCTACACTATTGTCGGAGCAGCTAAGGAGGCCTATGCTTTCCTCAAAGAATATCTTCGCAGAGCCCAAGTAATGGTCTCGGCAACAAGGTATACAGCTGACTGCATTTGACACTCTCATGTTACCTTTGCACCCGCCATGGTGGCATTGTGGCTTTGGTGTTGCGCTGCTAAGCCCGAGGTTGCAGGATCGAATCCAGGCCGCCGTGGCCGCATTTCAGTGAAGCCGAAATGCAAATACACTCGTGTACATTGCGTGCACATTAAAGAACCCCAAGTGGTCAAAATTAACCACTACGGCGTGCCTCATAATCATATTTTGGTTTTGGCACGTAAAACCCCAGAATTTTTGTATTTTTATATTTTAATTTTATTTTATGTTACCTTTATGTAAATTAAGTACTGAAAGGCAGGGACACCAAAATGTTGGTGGCGTTCCGTTTCTCAGCGTACTCTGCCTGGTACTGGTGTCTTATGAATCGTGGTGCAGAATTCATCGGTGGGAAGAGCAGATCTTTACTACCAAGGTGTTTACCAACCAGCAAGAACTCGACAATTGGGGTATGCCAACAAAATATTAGTCACTTAGCATTGCTGCAGCTCCAAAAAAAATTGGAAATGGACAGGTTTTTTTTTTTCTTTTTTTCATAATATTGCATTTCAGCATTTGTCACAAGGCCAGTTGCCTGTCAGGAGCAAGTAGTGGAATCGAGGCTACACCTACACAGGTGTTGAATTATGTGTGGCAGTCCAGTTGTGAAACTTCCAAATCTGTCCGAATAGACTGCAGGCTAACTGAAAGCAACTGTTTTGTCAAAGCAATTGTGCTGAAGTGCAGTATAATTGTTGAGTTCGGAGACTCCTTGCCTGCTTTCTGACTTACCCTAGTCTTCAGTGCTAAAAGCAAGGCTGCATCTGCATGGTGTCTGTGACCTAGCAGATGACTTTATGTGGAATGGCATGGGAAAATTAGTTTCTACACTGCCAGTAAATCCATATTATGATATCATTATGTTCTGCAAAAATGCTTGTCACGATAATAGTGTGCTGTACTTGACCATTGAAGAGGAAATTGCATGCTGTAAACTAAAGGCTTCCCCTAGGCAACTCTTCAAATATGCCTGCTGTATGCTTCTTGAGCAAAAGTCATGGCTTCTTGTGTACTGTAAACTGTATGCTAACTGATGCCTGTTTTATATACATAATTTCACTAATACTACTGTTTCCCGCATGCAACGTGGCAATAGAGCTATCCAATTGCTTTCCAAATTTATTTTTCAAATGGCAGTGTATTTGCCAAAGCTTGTGTTTTCAAGGAGAAAGTTCTACTTCCCATATTAAAGGCGCCCGAACCGCACCTCGGGCTTGGTGAAATAACGTAGTCCGTGGGTAGCATACGCTGCTGTGAACATCTCGGCCAAGTTTGGCTGTCGTACGCAATGCATGGAGCTCGCAAGTGGAGCGCGAAGCCACCTTTCTCTCAAATGCTCTTTTCAAACAAACGCCTGCTCCTCACTCTCTTCTGAATGCTTTATTTCATAATAAAGCGGATTCCCATGTGCGGCGCTCTTGGTAGCTGCGGTCGGCTATGCAGCGTAGATACCGCGGCTGCCGCGGGGTGCCAGCCACGAGTCCACTGGCTAAGCGCACTGCTGCTCACTGCGGACAACTGCGTTTGGCTTATGTTTAGTGCGTCGTAGGCACCAAAATCGGAAGCCGTGGCATCTGTTAACATTAAAATGAAATTTGAACTGTGCACCACAGTGACATTTGGAAGGGGGAGCGTTGTGGCCACGCCCCACTCTGCCGTAGCCTTCGCAGTGCAAGGCATTGAAGAAGGAACGGGAGCACAGCCGAGGCCGTGTCTGATTATCAGTAACTCCGCTTCTGCTGAACGCATTAAAGTACTTTTTGCGGCAAAGTATTTCTGAAATAGCCTATTTTCACTTCAGATACCTTTCTCCACTTCAATAAAAAGTGGTTCAGGGCCCCTTTAAGACATTTTCATGCTCAGTGGTCTCTTTATTGCCCTACAGTAATGCTCCATCACCAGTGCATTGTGAAGATACATCTGTTTGTATGTAAACATTTTGTAGTGAATTATCTTTGTTTACTCCTGTGTATGACACGCATATCTAACCAGCATGTGATATGCTGGGTGCCAAGGCACAGATGCATTCATAGAAATGTGCTATCAGACAAAATCGCCACATCCACAGCAACAGCTTCCACTTCTTCCATTCCTGTACTTTCTATAGACTTCAAGCCCTTTGTTTGTAAAAAAAATAAGAGGCTATTGGCAACGCTTGTGGGATGGCAAAACCTCTAATAAACACCATCTAATTAAGCCACAATTACGCATTTTGTCACCCACATTGAAATCGTGACACACCAATGTCCTGTTTTGTAGACTTTCTATAGGGCATACATATAGCTCAAAGAATTACTTGCCTACTGATGTCCAACCTCAGGTTTGTGGTAGATGTGGTTAAAGGCTGACTGTCCTCCACGTCCTTGTGGAGTATTGAGACAGAAGCTGAATGGAAAAAGCACTTTCTCCTGGCCTACCAGCATCATATCACCCTTTATCCGGCATTGTTCCTTGGCACAAAAGTTTTTTTAGATTAAAAAATCTGTAAATATCCTCAACAATGTTCTGCTACATGCCGTCAGCCCAAGACATTTGTAGTGCACCCTCTCACAAGGTGCTGCTGTGATAGTTTTTTTTTTTTTCTTTTATAGAGCACTGGGGCCTCCTGGCCCTTGCAGTTAAGGGTGTTGGGACTCGGGGTAGCATTTAGGCCGGTGATCCTTCAACCAGAGGGATGAGTACGTCCGGGAGTAAAGCGAGAGAAAAAAAGGGTTTATTCTACATATTTACAGTGGCTCCAAGTATCGAAGCCCACTCCATGGGGGAGCACTTTTAAAGTCTCAGCTCACTACATGTCTGAGCACGTATCAGAACACGTCGGGACACCACTGCACTCAAGGTGTCTCCTTATAAAACATTCGTCTTCCCTAGTTGACCAGACTAGGGAATCGGATGACCTTGGTGCGGCCAATCAGAGTGGTCATATTGTTTACAGAACTCCGCCTCTAATGTTGCACCTTCGAAGCAAGGACGAGGCAATCTGGAAATAGGGGGTTCACACTCCTTTCACGAAAATGGGTGACTTAGCTTCTTGCCCTCCGACGATCATCTTGCCAGGGTTGGGAGAATAGCCTTCGCGCTAATCCCCACTTCTAACAAACGGTGGCGGTTGTGCTCGGTCGCTTCTAAGTGAGCTTCTTTGTCCGAACGTCACTGCCGGTGTCGGGCCGCGTCACCAGGTAGGCGGCCGCTGATTAAAGGGCCTGCCTCGATGGGAAACAATCGAAGAATGCACCCTGCCGATTCAGGACGCAACAAGGGCCCTGGTTAGGCAGTAGTGCTACTGCCAACAACTCATTTTAGTATATTGTCCCTTTGTAAACATATATTTTATAGTCGCAGTACACCGCACCTACATTCATTATTTTAATACTCATAAATGTTACGTGCTTAAGCGACTGGTCTTTTGGCATTTTCACAGCCCTGTTTCACCTTTCAAAGTTCATTGTTCGATCTCATGAAAATTCACTGATAACCCATCACCACTAGCATGGCGCTCTTTGGCCATATCTGGCCCTTGTGCCACTAAATGCTAGTCATCATCATCACATCTGTTTGTATGTAATTTGAGAGAAAGCATCATTAGAACACCTATTCTTCTCCTCCTATTACAGATGTGCCAGGCTTGTGTTGCTCATTGCGAACTTGGATCTGCTGTGTGAGAAGCTGCATGACGTCAAACGCAAGCTCTCCAGTGTGGAATTCATGTTGCACTTACAGAACTTCAGCTGCCCAAATGAGCTCCAAGGTGAAGAAGCTGTCACTGAGACAAACATCGACATGACCGATAGCACAGACATCGGGGAAAAGACCTACGACAAGTACCCATGCCCCCCGCGTAGCCATTCCATGGCCATAGTGCTCTTCCTCAAACAGGAGACAGGGTTGCAGTCGCCGCCTTCGGTCCCCAGCCTGGACAAGATTCACAACACAAACTGCAGCTGCCAGTTGTGCGAGTTTTATGCAACCAGGCAGTTGTGGATCGAGCGTGACCTCCTGAAGTGCTTGCTATACACCACAGTTGGAGATGTCACCGCGGCCATCGGCGGTTTAGAGACACTGCTTGACCTCGTGGGCTCGCTACAGCAAAAGCTGTCAAAGGAAGTGGCCTCGGCGGCATCCTTCCTTAAGCGTCACCTTTCGAAGGCCTTCCTCTGTGCTCAGAACAGGAGTGTGGGAGCCTGGGGTGAGCTCCTGACCCTGCACGCCACCATTCTCCTGCACCTCTCAGAGGCTCACCTCCAAAGAAAGAGCTACCTGACATCGCTTGAGAAAGCGGACGAGGGCCTCAAGCTTGTCTCGCTTAATGACTGTGGCAACAAGAGCCATTGGAAGGTGTTTGCCAGCCTGGCACACCAAAAGGTTAGAGTTCTGGGCACCATGTCTCGCAAGAGCAAAGACTCTTCTGGTGACCTCAAGGGCAGCTCTCTGTGGATTGCCAATACCAACGAGCACGCCGCTGCAACTACCATCGTTGACATGGATGCTGTGTCACCTCCAAGAGGTTCCGAGAGGCGTACAGCGCCACTCAAGGTCCCAAACGCTCCAAAAGTGCGCCGAGACACACCTTTGGACATGTATTTGAAAAGCTTGGGCCGAGCTGAGGCATCGAGCACTGCAAAGAAAGGGAAGGGGAAGGAGGACAAGGCTGCGTTTGTCGTTTTTGACGAGACTGTAGAGCACAGTGTTGCGAGGGCTAGCAGGAAAGTGGGTGTTCGAACAAGGGCAGCTGCGGCTGCTGGGGATGCGAGTGACGATGTCAATGAAAAGCCAGAGGTATCACGTATGCCGAAGAAGCAGGTAAGTTTTGCTTACTCTCACCCTTTTTAATGTGGAAAGTGCGTGAAGTACGCTGAGAATGCTATCTATGTATGGTTGTATCTGACCGTTTTCCCGCCTGCCTGGGTCATTGGGTAGTCAGTGGTCGAATGGGTAGCACATTGAACTGCTGCCGAGATAAGCGTTCAAAACCAACCACTGGGCCAACTTGGGTCACTGAGCATGTGGCTATGTGTACATACGTGTCACTCTTCAACAAACCTCTTTCATGCCGACATGGGTCACTGTAGACGTGGGACTGGGTATGTGCCACTCGGTCTGGGCTGGTCTCTAATGAACCTCTTTGATGCCAACTTGGGTGATTAGGTATTTGCTACTGTGAATATGCCGCTCTACAATGACGAAAAAGATCCCTTAAATTTCCTCGAAGCTGAGTGAAATTGAACCCACATCACAGTGGTTCCTCAAGGACAACTAACCAATGCATTAGCGCATGGGTTCTCAAAGTGGGTTCCGCGGAACCCTGGGGTTCCGCAGGCCCCTGCTCAGGGTTCCGCGAACCACTGATAAATTTTCCGTGGTCCCGTGCTCGCCAATTAAGTGACTAAAACGGCGAAAAAGAGGTGTGCTCGATCCACAGAACTTCCATTACCCATGCCCGAGTGTCAAAAAGCACATCACAGCGCGTAACGGCAGTGCGTGAACTGTGCAATAAATCCGCAAGCAGCTTGTAACCACCCAACCTTCGAAAACGGGCAGCGCGCCTAAGCTTTCGCACTTGAATCTCGGAGGCTGTAACCTACCAACATGCGCATTTCTCCCATTTGTAGATAGGGTAGGTGCCGATAGCGTGCGCACTGACGTGTACGTCGAAGAAATAAAAGAAAAACGCGAAAGAGCAAAAACGGCGCTAGTGTCCAAAAACGACGCGGCGCAGTCCGCAGTCCGGTCGTACGCGATACGTGACTGACAGCAACGCCGGAACGCTTTGTGCTTATTTGTGCCCTCAAAGCCCTTATTGCTGCATTAATCCCCGCGCGTAACACCACGTTGGCGGCTAACCGCGTGCTTCCATAAGTGCGTAGTCGCCATCTGTGATCGTGTCGATAGCCACCACAGTTTCGTTCGCAGCGGTTGCGGCAAACAGTAGTTTCGTTTTGACTCGGTGCGCGCGTCGGCTGCGTGCCTTCATAACTGCGTAGTCGCCATCCATGATCGCGTCGATAGCGACTGCGGATTCGTCCATACTTGTTCTAGCAAATGGTAGTTTCGTTTTTACTTGGTGCGTGCGTCGGCCGCCTGCCTTCTGAACCGCAAGGTCGCCGTCCATGATCGCGTTGATAACAGCTGCGGTTTCGTCACCAGCGGTTGCGGCAAGCAGTAGTTGCGCTTTGACTCAGTGGAAAAATGGCGAAGATGAAGAGCACCGGCTACATCGCGATGGACGTACGATTTGTTGGCGACCAGCTCCCCAGCGAAAAAATAACCGGATGTGCGCGCGGTAGTGAAAAGCGTGTCTGCAGATGAAGACGCGCGCTGCGAAGGATGTTGCGAGGCCGTCGCCGCTGCTAGCCCTTAATCAGTCATGAGATGACAAGAATGTCAGCTTCCTCACTGCTTTTGTGCAAAATAGAAACAAGATTTGCGGATGCATTCAGTAAATAAAAGCATGTTGGCGTAGTAAGCATTCATTATTGTTTCCTTGATACTCTGTATAATTTGACATTAGTTTAATTAGGACATTTTAATTCGTTTATTTCGGGGGGGTGTTCCTTGGCACTGCATGGAGCTAAGCAGGGTTCCCCGGAACGAACATGCTTGAGAACCCCTGCATTAGCGGACTGCACCATGAATGCACTGCGTATGTGCCACTCTTCAATGAACCCCTCACCAACTGGGGTCACCGAGTATGTGCCACTGAGTGTGCAGCCAAGCTAGGGAACAATTGTGGGCTTCTCGGCAGTGCCACTAGATGGTGCAGCATGTCTAGAAGTGCAAGAGAGGAGCCTGGTTAGCGCATGACATGTCTCTTGGTGTTCGCACACACCGTGGCGCAATGCATTTTGTAGGCCATTCGGCAGCGCTAGAAGGCGCCGAGTGTTCATAGGGAAGCACGAAAGAAGAGTCCCGCTCCATTACACACCTGATACATAACTTGTTTCGATGGTGGCAATGCTTTGTTGATTCAATGCTAATGCACTAACGTTGACGGTCATCATTAGGCGGGTTCTGCAAGCAATTTCTTTTTTTTTTTCCCTAGTTTCTTTCTTTTCCTTGAATTATTCCAAGTGAAATATTCTTAGTGAACTTTACCGTCTTGTGCGAAACGTGTTATTTGATTTCATATTCAAAGCTGAATTCTTCCATATATTCATATTTGATTTGATTAGCAAATAGTCTCTTAGTACAGTTAAACCTGCAAAACTTAGTACAGTCGTGCGCAGCGTCTGGAGCTCGCAAGCAGAGTGCGAAGTCGCCTTTCTCTCAAACGCCGTTTTCAACAGAAGCCTGCTCCTCACTCTTTTTGGGATGCTTTTCCACACCATGTAGCATGGCCAGACTGGAGCATATCGGCGTGAGCACTCTCTCAAGCCCTGTCATGCGTAAAGCAAACGCTGCATATACGTACGCACTACAGTTGAAAGTAGCTGCAGTCTGCTACGTATCATAGATACCGCGGCCACCACGGGGTGCTGCGATGAGTCGTCTGGCTGTTTAGCTGGCTGAGCGCACTGCAGCTAGCTGAGAACTGTGTCTGGCGCAAGTAAAATGCCTATTTTGGTGACTTTTCTTATATAAAGGATTATGTATTTTCTCTCAGCATTTCATGCTTAATGCTTGTTAGGTGTCTTCAAGAGCCTCTTATCCCAAAGAAATTTCCTTAAAAATTCTCAAGTGAATATAAACAGTCCATAGTTATATTGCAGTTTTGATTGCAGAGCATCTGTAAAAATTGACTTAATTATTCCTGACGATCTATAATGTACTTCTGTGATCCTACCTAGCACTATATCTCTCAGGCACTCTGTATATGAGTTGACATCTAACATTGTGAACTTTATGCTTATAAGCTCTGCATTGCTGCATGTCCTTTGGCTCATCTATTTCTCTGGCACATGCAAGGTTCGGGCCCAGCGTAAAGCTGCAAAGACTGACCTGGTGTCAACGAACACTGGCAAAGATGCGGGAACGAGGCCCAGCGGTGAAAGTGCTAGTGAACAGGCACCGACAAACAGCACACAAGGTGCATCGGCTGCCTTGCTTAACACAATTGATGAGGAGGAGGAGGCAGTCGCCTCAATTGCACGCTTTTCACAGCAAGAGAGAGAACCTCGACCGATCGAGGATGTCCCCTACGTGGAACATCAGATAGTGTTCACCGAAGAGCAGCTGGCATCTTGCAAGCCTCAAGGTATGCACATAGTTTTAAACGGTTGATGATGGTGGGGTGTTTTTTAAAGTAAAGCATCCTTTGACTCTTCCCCCCCACACGCAAACACACACACACTATGTGTGGACTGGTTGAGTAAATGGGGCCAATCTTCGAGACTATGGATCTCTTTGATTTGCTGTCCCGGACTGTCAGAGAAGGTCAGCCAACACCCATTGGCTGAAACACCCATTGGCTGAAATCAGCGCCTCAGGCATTGCTGCGCTGTCCAGGTTGGCATAACGAAGAGATTTGGTGTAATCATCGCTTGGCTGATCTTAGAGACAGTACAGTGAAATCTTATTGCTACGAACTTCATATTAATTTTTTTTTCTTTAGATTAACAAACATTTGTAAAGTCCCCAGCCAGAAGTCTACTGTTTTAATGTATACATCTCAGTACTACGAATTTCAGAACACTGAATATTTAAAAATATTAACAAGCAGAAATTCATACTTTATCTGTATTAGTAGCACCTCAAAATAATGTATATGTAACCCAAAATATCGCGCACATTTGAGACTTGTGAAGCCTGGGAAAATTAGGTGTGCCAGCATCAGCAGCAGCAGACTGTGATTACAAATTTTTGCCAGTCCTATTGTCATTGCCCGTAGTTATGGAAGCCCACGTATAAGGAAACTACTGAAATTGACACTATCAGTAATGTAAAAGAAGGCAAGGTTGGACCCATTGCATTATTTATAATTGCGAGCCTAGAAGGATTGAGGAAAGAAATTGCCGGCGCTTTAAAGGCGAGGGCTTGCTTTAAGCATCACCTAAACCCGAGATCAATCAGCAAGGAAAGGGATAAAATTTGTGGATGCTTCAGTGCTTATAACTTTTGGCGACTGGGCATTGGCGCAGCATGTTACAGATCTGATATGTGAACGATGTTAAGTGCATTTATGTTTCACATACATGCACATTTTCACTCCTATCGTGTCATGTCTGTCACCGGCGTAAACGCATTGGTGGATGTACTGCTTGCAGATGTAGGTGATTCCTTTTCTTGAATTTTGTTTTTCATGCCAATTTGCATATTTTTAGGATACAATGTTTCAAAATAACAAATTATTTTTGGCGGTCCCATGAGATTTATTATATCGAGATTTCACTGTATACAGTATACTAGACCACTTATAACGTAATGGTCACGCATGTTCGGGAAATGGTCACCTTACGATTTCAAAGAGGGTGAAATTTCCGCCGCGTTTTTTTTTTTTTCTTTCTTTTTTTTTTCGCGCGCAACATTGAGGGGTCTCTCCTAAGCTTTTACTCTATGGCGGTGCCGGAGCAATGCCGGTCGGAGGCGCTGCGGCGTGATTTGGTTCGAATGAACGAAATTCGACTGTAAATTGAATGCAAACGTTCTAGCTGCATTCCTCGACTGTCGCATACGCGTGGCGGCTCGGTGCACATGTTTTGCATATGTGCGGGCCTTGAAAATTGTTGCTTTGGTTCTAGTGCGGTACCGCTTATAGTGCGGATATTCGCGACTCCGGCGACTTACGTTATAAGCGGTCTACACTGTACAAAGATAGTAACTTCATGGACCAGTCCTAATACCATTGCACAATGTGTCCTTGCGAGGGTCCTGTTGTGGCATGTAATGCCATGCCAATCCTCATTGTATAACCACGAGAGTTAATAACTGTCCCCATCTGCAGGTCTCCCAGGAAGCTACCTATCGCTTGACTTTGACAATTGTCTTCCAATGGATTCTAGAGATAACAAGTACAAATTATAAGACTTGAACTTTAATTCAACGCCTACTGAAGGTCCCAGCCAGCACTTATACATATTTACAGGCCAGAACTTTCGCTATTTTAATCCTGGAATTGGCCTTCGCCAGATAATTCAAACTTGATTGGTCAGTAATCAATATGTAATGCACCTGACCCCAATGGGAACTCTAATCGTGAACCCAATGGCTGCAGTGCCAGTCTTGGCGGCGCTTAGGGGACAGTGGATGCATCAGACACATATTTCCTGCTGATGATTTTTTTGTTTTTTTCCCTAGCTACAGCAGATTTAAAAAATGGAAACATCAGCCTAATTAATGATTACCATATATACCCAATTGTAATACATTCTTCAAAAAATCAAGTTGTTTACTACTACTTCTTCAAAAACACATGGTCCGTATATTGCCTGCTGATCACAATCGAACAGGAAACTAAAACTGTGTTTGCAGCCTTAGCAACAACCTACCGTTGGCACCAACATCATTGTCATCGCAAGACGATGGCAGAGTAAGTTTTCGTGTACGTAGGGTGGCTAGCATAGAATGGCGATGACGACATGCTGCTTGCAGGTTTTAATTACAGACATAAACGTTTAACTTAGGATCGTTTTTCCATACAAAAAATGCTCAAATATTGCAGATCAGAGAGAAAAAGGCACTAGGACAGAAATAAAAAGCTGCTCAAACAGCTCATTCAAACAATGTTAACTTACATGCTATGCTAGCGGCGACATTCACGTGTTTTTTGGTAAGGGTGTGCGAATAGCAAATTCATTTTGAATCTAATAGTTGTATAAAAAAAAAGCCAAATATTGCATCCAGTATCGAAAAGTTAATCGGAAAGTTTAATGCTTCAAATTTTGTGCAAGGAAACACGGTGCTGCACATGATCAGGCATCTACTAACTTTGAATAACAAGAACTTTGAAAGCTATGTATCAGTAACTTGGGTACCTAGAATCAATATATACAGTATGGTCCACTCTTATTAAAGTGAACACCAAATTAATATGCTAGCACTGATTACAGCACAGTTCTATATGATAGTCTGGAAAATATCTTTGGGAATAGAATCTAAAGTAATGTTTCTGAATATCTTATGAGATTTTCAGTTTAATAGTGGACCTTTGTTTCATTGAAATCTTTTATTGGATAGAAAGCTTTCTTTTTCAGCTTTTCCTATCTTTGCGGGTAGGTGGGTGTTGCAGGTCAGCTCATAAAGGTCAACCTGCATGACACAAAAACGCGGATGGCGCATCACATGACTCGATCACCACATCACACATAGCCGTCGTCGGCACTGTGCAGGTCGACCGCAGCCATGCCAACGCTAAAGAGCGGGGGCCTGTTCGTTGTTGGGTTCAGCGTCATTTGACACCTGTCAAAGGTTCTGAAATTTGGAGGGCCAGAGCAGATTCATGCGCTGTGTGTGAACATGCATATCCGATACGATATGCGATATATGATATGCGATACAATAATTTTGTCGACGTTGCCTCTGTTCGCGTTGCGTTATCGTTTTGGCCAGTCCTGTCAAACAATGAACCTTCAACCAACTGAGATTCTGCGCTGTGAAGAGGCTGCACGTGTTAAGGCACCAACCACTTCTTGGTCCTTTATCGAAATGCCAAATATTTAAAAAATTGAATAGTAAATATTCTATTCGAAATTCGAATTATTCAAGCTCGCTATTTGAAACAGTGATATTTGAGTATTCGCACACCCCTATTTTTTTGAGCACTGGAGACTTGCATGCATCACAGGACGAACTGGCACAGTGGTTAGTGTAGGTGCAGACCACCATACCGTTTGCAGTCATTGTGCAGTTCAAGAAATGCAGAATATCGCGGTGGACTCTACGGATGACATGTTGTAGTCCAAGAGCAATACAAATGCATCTGATATTGACGACAATGGACATACAAGGGGCCTGAAACACTTTCTGAACATAGTAGGAAAACATTGCTAATCTGTAGAAGAGGCTCCTGCAAACATGGGAACCAAATATTGCAGTGCATGCTGCAGGGAATTTAAAATCTTGTGGTGAAAACGGGGAAAATCGCTTGATCTTTCCTTCGCAATGTCATCACAAGCAGCAAAGCCCACAGCTATTGGTTGATTTCATGATTGTGAGAACATTCCAAGTAGTACTATTACAGTCGAACCTACTTATAGCAACACCGGGTTTTAACACTATATCAGATATAACAATGATCATCCGATGCAGAATCATATTTTGTACGTGTCCTGTGGTAAAATAAACAGCTTAATACAATGCTCCCATGTCGTGTTGTCGGTTAAAACAAGTTAAACGGGCTGCTGGGTGTTGTGTGCCAAATGGAAACAACATGCAATATCCTCGAGGAAAAAAAGCACTAAAAGGGTGGACCGCTTCATCGCGCTCGCCTTTGTGCCGCGCACCTCGCATGACACGCCTTCGTTGCATATCGCATCGCTGGCTTTGTGCGCTTTTATCCCGGCTCCCTTTCACCCTCTCGCCGACATTGGACGGGCGAAACGGACAGAGGCAACAAAGGCGTGCCGTGCGGGGTGCGCATCACAAAGGCGGAGGCACCAAGTAGCCAGATTTAATTGTTATAGCCAGTAATGCAGCAAGGGAACATTGTAGTAAGGCGTGTAAGCACCGCTGTGAGCACAAAAGTTCAAGGTGCAGCAGCTGCTCACTGTTACATCCGAGTAATGTTGAAACCGGTAATGCTATAAGTGGGTTCGACTGTACCGTATTTACTCGTGTAAATTTTTTACCCCTAAATTATCACCCTGGTTGTGAAAGAAAAAAAAACTTTCGCACTGATATTTTGCACTCCCTGTTATGCCACGCAGCAGTTCTTCAGCATGCTCGCGCTGACGGACTGCTGCGTGGCATAACACGCATTCGGGTCCGCAGTTTCGCACGTGGCGACGAACGTGCGTAGTCTCTCATCGTAGAATCGAGGTGTTTAATGCATTGTCTCTTAGGAGAGTTCACCGTAACTGCGGTAATCCGTCGTAAAGTCCGGGACGTCGTAATAACGTCTACAGTGGAACATCGGTTGTACGTGCTCAGATTTTAAGACTGGTTGGGAAAATTTGTACACCCCCTTTTTCGAAGCCCTAAAGTAAAGTGCACAAATTACGCGAGTAAACACGGTACTTCTGTCTGTCTAGTTAAAATGTTTGTCCTCTGTGCTTTTTTTCTTGCAACCCGGTTATAACAAGTATCGGTTATAACAATGGGATTTTCTTGGCACTTGAATATTGTTATAAGTGGGTTCAACCATATTGGTAAATTTGAGGTAAATAAATGAAAAATTATGTCTGCGATCTCAAATACATAAAGCATTTAATTCATCTTCGCCTTGCCAGTCTACACGAGTCGCTCGTAGCATCTGAGATAGCAGTGGCATGCTACATAGCGGAGATGCTGCAGCCGCCACAGCTATCGCAATGAACCCTTTCACTGGTGGGACTCTCAACTTTTGGTCAGAGTCTTGCCTCCTTGCCACCTCCCTCTGTGTAGCTTCCAGCGTGCTAGTAGAGACAAAATGAGAGATAGCTGCTCATCGGTGAGATAATTACATCTAACTCGTCCTTTAATAGTGAGGCATTTCTATGATTTGATAGAAAAGTGTTTCAGCGCCCCTTTAAGCATCACTAATTCTGCATTCTACGAACTCCATTCTAACTCTCCACATTTAATCTTGTGTGGTTTACAGAAATGGATCATAAGAAGCCAACAAACCCTTGTTGTCCTTGGTGTCATTGTTTGTTGGCTTCTTATGATATGATAATAAAAATCGGGCCCCTCGGTTCTGTTTCTTCACGTTCATTACAGAATTGGAAGCACTTTACATCTTTTGCTAAAAAAACGGGTGTTTGTTAGATTTGCGTGCACATTGTCTTTTGCTATGAACTCATAAAAACTGAGTGCACATTTGATTCAGAGGTGTATTCGGGTAAGTACTGCCAAATGAAGCAACACTGTGTTCGAAAATTTCTTCTGCCTCCTCTTCTAGTTTGTTACACTGAATAATTACATCAATTCTGTTAGCCCTGTCAAGGTTAAATTAGCATAGGTCGACTGAACCTCTTTATTCTTTTTTCAAATTAAATGAGTATATCTTTTAATGTTTTTGCCTAAAAAGCAGACTTACTTCTATTGGAAGCCATGTTTATTCTTCCTATAACTTCGTCCTACGTCAGCTTTCTTCCTTCTCGTCTTCTAATGGTTGGATCGTTATATCCTCTCTGGCCTTGTTTACATCCCTCCTGGGATGGTAAGGAACCACATTTCCAATTGTAGTCATTTCTGTTGCTCCATTGCTTCTTTCATAGTAGGTGGTTTTTAGAATTCCTTGCTGTCTGGATGACTTTATGACCAGGTAAGGGCCTAAAAAAGGGGCCTTGGAACCTTGAATCCCTTTTCGCACAAGGACCATGGCTCCTGGCTGAATATTTGGCGTAGGACTTCCATGACGTCTATCGAAACCTTCCTTCACTGCATTGGGGTATCGATGCTGCTGGTCTGGTGATCTTTTTCTTTAAGCACTATAAGTTCAGGTAACTCCAGTGCAACATCAGCTGGAAGCCACTGGCTTTTTCCATAGGCTGCAAAGTGTGGTACAACCAAGAGCGACAACATGAGAAGTGTTGTGGTGAGTTACGGTGGCTTGTAAAGTGCATCTCCACCCACCCTTGAAATCGCGGTACATTGACTTGACTTGTTTTACATCACGAATGACCTTCTCTGCCAATGCATTCGACTGCGGGTGGTATGGAGCAGGAAAATAAGTTTTATTCCTTTTTTATGAGCCCATTCCACAAGCTGTTTGCTGTGAAATCCACCTACATTATCGGCGACTACCACTTTCGGGTTTTCAAACATCTTGTGTTCGAGGAGATTGGGGACAGTTCTTGAATTTTCTTTTCCTGCTTTTGCCGCTACCATTCTCGTGCATTCATCAATGGCAATTAAAAAGGACTGAGTACTTTTCACTCCCTCCTTCTTTTTCTGTAGCTCAGCAAAATCGAGGTTAACCACCTCAAATGTTGTAGAATACTCTGAAGTTATCATCTTGTTTCCTTGTGCCCTGTATTTTGCATTGTTTAGTTGGCAGTTATGGGAAGTCCGGACATAATCGTTCACGTCTTTTGTCATAGTGTCCCACGTAAATCTGCTCAATATTTTCCAGTCGGTTTTCCAGAACCCTTCGTGGCCACCCGGCTCAGGGCTGTCATGATAGTCTTAGAATATTGGGCACCTCTCATTCGGGAACATGAAGCTTCCTGTTCTGCAGTTCCCATGTCTTCAGTGCCTTCCAAAAGAATCAAGAAATTTGTGTTCTCATGCTGGTCTTTTACCTGTATATGGAGTCTTAACAGGACGTCTGCATCTGGGAGTTATTCCCCAGGCCTGTGAGCGACTTCAAAAGTTAATTGTATTTTGTCTATCCATCTCACAAGTCGTCCTTTCGGTTGGGCTAAACTTAAGAGGTGGCTCAGTGCTTGATTATCGGTGAATAACTTGAAATGGCGCCGTTCCAAGTAGGAGCGGAAATAACAATGAGCCATGACCACAGCTAAGACCTCTTTTTCGGTAGTAGGGTAATTCTCTTGAGCTTTGAAAAATGTATAAGAATAATATCCAATAACTTTCAGCTGACGATGAGATGGCTCCATCAAGTCTCTCTGGTACGACACAGCACCGGTTCCAAAATGTGAAGCATCCGTGCAGAGTTCGAACGAAAGGTTAAAATCGGGGAGAACGGAGAACAGGATCCGATGAAATGGTTTGTACCAAGTAATCATAGGTCTCATTGCATTCTTTTCACCTAACTAAGGCTAACAAATGTTAGACGTTATGGCTCGGCGCAGGACGCGCCTACATGTATCGGAAGTTTCTCAAACATTATCAATGCTTCTATCCGTCTGTTGTCACCGACGCTTATGTAATAATCTGATTGTATGAGCAACTTGAATTGTCTAGTGCTTTCTGGAAGACACGCGGGCACCAGGGATTACTCTGGAACCTTCGATGACTCGTGTATAAAAGCCGACGCGTTTTGCTGCTGATCAGATTTCGACGATCACCGATTGTGTTCATGGCTGTCGTGTTTCGAGTGCAACTTTGTGGGCACAGGTTCGCCCAATAAAAAGTCAGTTTCGTCATTCACACTTTTGCGACTGTTTTATTCGCCGTCACTACTACGTGACAATACGTAGCTTGTACCACTTCCATGCATTTCCTGCCAAGTACAATCGCAAGTTTTTCATGCAATCTTTATCATGGTTCTGTGCATTTTTTTCACAAGCATATTCATAAAACCTTATCCAAGATATGGCAGAACTCGACTCGCCATCGAAACAGTTTGGTTGCACAAGCATCTTGCACTTCTTTTGTGTGTCCTCCACCACCGTATTCAACAGTTCCATGATATGCTTCTGATGTTCTGAGACATGTAAGCATAGCATCTCTCTCACTGTGGTTGACGTTGCCACTTCGGCAGAAGGTAATGCTTCGGGAAGGTAACGACCAGGTAACACTTCGTGAGCGATAGGCCGCTGTATTAGATAGTAAAAATCTTTCATCTTTGTGAAATAACTGAATAATAACTGAACTAATAGCATAATAACTGAATGGAACGCCTTACCATCAGACATTGCCACAGAAGCGGACTTAACTGATCTAATATTATCACTCATGACTTGCCAGTGTTTCTAGTGTTTTCAATGTTTGTGGCTGTTTGCTTTTCATTGCAGTTGCCTTATGTTTTCCTAATACGTACTAATGTGTTTTCTGCAATAATTGTGATTTATCTTGTACATTACCTATGTGTTTCACTCTAATATTACTTTCATATATTCTTTTGTTTTTAGTATGATGCATAAGTACAATCTGTGACCAGCGCCTCTGTGCCTGTTGTCCCCTCCATGAACCGCAGTCGTAATGAGGGCCTTTGGAGGTATTTTGAATAAATAAAAATAAATATCCACGCTCACCGCGTGTATCGTTACAATGTCCACTGGAGTCAGCTTTGTCGTTGTAGTGGCGAAGTTCAACCATTCGGAAGCGCTGGAATGTCCGTCGAGGCTGACCAGTTCCTCCTCTTCTGTCTGATAGCTCTCCATGCAGGCCTTTGTGTCGATCTCGGAAAATGTCAGTTGTACCCACATAGTTCGCTGTTCTTCGGCTGCACTAAATGTAATGTTTTTCTTTAAGGAGACATACTTCTATCGGAAGACATGTTTATTCTTCCTATATCTTGCTCATCCTCTTACATCGACTTTCGTACTTCTTGTCTTCTAATTGTTGGATTGTTATATATCTTCTACAACATATTGCTACCGAAATTGAGAAAGATGAGTGGCACAATAATTTGGCATGCAAGGAAAGCTAAGAAGTCTGGTCTCTATACAGAGCAGTTTTATAAATGCAGCTATTGATTTTTTGTAATTTCTTTAGCATTTTGTGCTTCTAGTACAAGTTAAAGTGACTGAAGTGTGGACAGTGTTAGATAAATATGTATACTATCAGCCGAATCTCAATGTAGCAAACACTGACACATGAAATTAAAAGTTAACTAGAATTTCCTTAGTCATGCCTAATTTTAGTGAGTTTTCTATTTTTGTAATGAAATTGAAAATAAGGCTTGGGTGCAGTATTGGTTACAGTGAACTGAATCTTTGCCTGCATACACCTCAAGATATGGCAGTAAGTTAGCAGCAAAAGGTCGGAGCATTTGGGAAAGTACCTTATGAATGCACTATCTGATGCATTTTTGTGCGGCAGATGCGTGGAATGCATGTACCGGGTGCCTGCATCCTCTGAACTGCCGTGCTTTTCTCAAGCAAAGGACAAGCCCTTTGTAGTTACATCTGCAAATTTTTAGGTATATTTTTATAAGAAATATTTACTATAGCGAACAAACTTTTGCTGCAATTGGAGCTTCATGTCAGGGTTTAAATGTTGTACTGCCATATTTTGAATCTTGGCTTGTACGTCTCTTCAGCTTGCTGTGATGCTTTCTTTCTTGTTTGACCCGCCGTAGTTGCTTAGGAGCTTTGGCGTTACGCTGCTAAGCACAAGGTCATGGGATCAAATCCCAGCTACGGCAGCCGCATTTTGAGCTTGCGAAATGCAAAAATGCACATGTACCGTGCACTGGGTGCACGTTAAAGAACCCCAGGTGGTCAAAATTAATCCAGAGTCCCCCCGCTACGGCATGCCTCATAATCAGATTGTTGTTTTGGCACGTAAAACCCCATAATTAAATTTTTGTTTCCTGCTTGTTTTTCAGCACTTGATGAGATGATAGCACTGCTCGACAAAGCCTTCGAGCTGATCATTCATTTTCCACCATGCCCGCTGTATGCCGAGATGAGCAGGACAATGGCGCACCTTCTGGACCTTCAGGCAAGAGCTGACCAACATTTCCTTGCACGGCATTCCTGCACTCGGTGGTGCACTATAGGAATAATTTTGTTTTACCGTGATGAGTTAATGACAGGCTCTGTGCTGTCTCGTGTGCCTATGTCAGTGTCGTAGTGCTACAACAAATTAGGTGACCTGCCAACAAGCCCATATAGACACTGACTGGCGCATTCATTTTGTCAACTAGCTGAGCTGAACTCTGATACTCGTGAAGGTGTTTGACGGAGGAGTGGGGACAGTGGGAAAAGTGATTGAGGCAAATTACAGGCACGACAGAAAATGCCAAAAGTGAGCGTTGTAGATGGCTGGAATTCTCGCTGAACTGAAAAGGAATTAATCTTTTCATCATATTGATACTACCCAAACCTGCTTGAGACAGGTAATGGCAAAGGCGCACTTGCATAGTCTGTGGACAGTGGTGACGCAACATTGACGGGCTGCTGTAAGGTCTACAAATTGTAAATGCATGCAGAAGTGGCAGGAAATAGTGCATTAGAGCCATCTAAATATATGTTTAACTCTCTCAGTGTCAAGCTTTTTTCGGGGGGGACACACCCAAGCGTCTGTTCTTTTTTTTTTCCCCAGACATTATAAAACAAACTCAACAGTTTTTTTGTTGGTTATGCAGAAGGGAGAAAGTGACACGAATAATGGCAAATGCTCTATTGGTATCTTCCTCGCATTCTTATTTGACAAAATGAATAAAAAGTGCAGTAGATTCGATCATTGTTTTCAGTCCTTTTTGAGTGTCAGGATCCGGCGCAGTTGTCTCTTTCTTGAACAAGCTGTAATCTTCTGAGCTTGAGTATGGCTTGTATTTGGAGTCTGAAGAGCCACTGTTACAGTCAACAGTTGAAGGTCCTGCATAAATAGCCATCTTAAAGCAGTCATGCAGGAGTGCTTTTGTTTATTCAAGCTTGACCAGACAAAGCAAAGAGAGCAACAGATAAAACAGAGCAAAAGATGAAAGATGCGACAGAGGGAGGAGCCATCCTGGAGAAAGCACACAGGCAACAGAGCACCCTTGTCACTGGAAAGGGGGCGCACTGTAGTGAAGATAGCGATAGACGAACAAAAAAAAAAAGAGAACCTGTGACAAATGGCAGAAGCGCACAGGAGTTTGTAGCTTTGCACAATGGCATAAATATTTGAATGGAGAATCACCGCTGTAGCAGTGTAAAAATACCAGGAGCCACCTCTCCCATCTCCAGACGTGTGTGGCACTACCACGCCCACGCAGGGGCGCATTCCAGAGCCGCTAACAAGAACCCAGACTGCTCACCCCTATAGAGAAAATGTTCTTACAGATAGACAACAGGTGGCAGAACCACCTCTGAGCTTGCCAGCTTGGTGTTACTGTACACATACGAGTGTAGAGTGTGGAGAACATACTGGTACCTGAAAGGGTTAAGCCTTAACGACACTGAAAGGGTTAAGCCTTAAGGGATTGTTTAATGTTTTCCTATTTCATTTCTAAAACTTGCCTGCAATGCACATGTGTCTACAGGAAAGGCACACCAAGGAGCACAAGACCGCATCTCTGTGGTATGTTAGCCAGACGTCCTCAGTCACTTTGCAGCACGTTGGACTCGCTTTCCTCTACAAGAAACTCAAGTAAGGGCTTTGTTAAATATTCCAGATGTCGGCACGAGCAGTTGCAGTAATAGCATTTCTTGTGAAATGAAATCGTGTCCCTTATTGCATTAATGTTCTTGTTCACTCATAAAATGCTTATTAGAATAAATATCTAGTTCGTTAATCTGCATCATATTCTTGTACAGAGTCATGTATGTGTTCTTTTTTTTTTTCGTGCTGTTTTCCTCTTCTAATATAATTTCTTTATAGTCTGTGCCTCATGGTATATTATTCTGTTTAAAATGATGCATATAATTTCTCTAAACCACTGACTGCTGCATGTTACTTCAACAATATTTTTTATGAAGGCGTCCCCCTGAAAGTTTATAACTTCAGTACACCCTATTATGCTACATATTTTGCATTTTCTGAAATGCATAACATTACTGCAATAAAATCTGAGATCAAAGATCAATATAGGTTTTTAATAAGGCAGACCTAGTAGCTCTTGGTGTCCAATTAGTCGCCCTTAAAAGGGACCCTGAACCACTTTTTATCAAAGTGGAAAAATGCATTTAAAGTTAAATTACGCTATTTCAGAAACCCCAATACAAATAACATAGCGCAGTAAGGACAAGGGACAAGTCAAGACAAGACAGGTGCTAAACTGTCTGACAGGACTAGCGCTTGTCCTGTCTCGACTCTTCCTTACTGTGCTACCTTATTTGTATTACGATGAATAACCAACATACCCAAACCTGTTCCCTTCTGAAGTATATTTCAGAAACACTTTGCTGCAAGAAGTACTTCAATGCGTTCAGCAGAAGCGGAGTTATTGGCAATCAAACACGACCTTCGCAGTGCTTGCGTTCCTTCTTCAATGATTTGCGCTGTGATGGATACGGCGGAGCGGGGTGTGCCCTTAATGCTCTTCCTACTGAATATCATCATGGCGCATAGTTCAAATTTGATTTTGGGTGTTCACATAGACAGCATTACTTCAGATTTTGGCGCCTGCGACACTTGAAACATAAGCCAAACGCGGTAGTCCTCAGCGAGCTGCAGTCCTCTCAGCCAGTGGACTCGTGGCACCCTGCGGCGGCGGCGATATCTCCGCTACGTAGCGGACCACAGCTACATGCAACTATAGTGCGTATGTGCAGCGTTTGCTTTCTGCACGACAGGGCTTGAATGCGTGCTCACGTGTTCCAGTCTGACAGTGCTACGCTGTGCAGACCAGCTTTGTCCTGCCCCAGCTTCATCGACGAATAGTAGCCACATCCAACTCGCACATTTTGAAGTACTATCCATAGCTCAGTATGAAGCAAAGTCTGCCAAAGCAGGAGCGGCCTGGAGTGAGTGCACGCTGGCAAACGTGCGTGTGGTCTTAATTCCTACGGGAGCAGTTTCGCGCAGTTCGAGGCTAGTTGAGTGTTCAAAACTAATTGAACTACTGAGACCCGACAGCTACGACACCGATAAGCAGGGTGGCTAAAGTTTAATTCCTATGCGGGCGGCCAGAGCCAAGCGTGAGCACGCATGGCCGGCTTCTTCCGGAAGTACGTAAGTATTATCGAAATTTGGAGAGATTTTCGCTTGCTTCAGCCTGTTTATTTAAGTTCTTCCTACTGCTACTGTGTATATTTATTGACCAAGTGCAGTGATCCAAGCACACTTGTATGATGTCAGCTATTGGCCAAAAGCAGCCGTGTATGGGAATCTGCTATACAGTCGAACCCGGATATATCGACCCCCCATATAACGAATTATTGCTTATATAGAACAGCTATAAAATCCCCTTGAAAATTTCTGTATGAAATCTTAATTTGATATATCGAATTACCTATATATCTAATTTTATTGTCATCCCCTTCAGATTTGATATATCCGTGCTTGACTGTATTACGAAATAAAGCGTCCAGAAAAGAATGAGGAGCAGGCTTCTGTTGAAAGGAGAGCGTTTGAGAGACAGGTGACTTCGCGCTCCTCTTGCGAGCTCCACGCACTGTGCACGACTGCAAAACTTGGCTGAGATGTTCACAGCAGCGTGTGCTATCTGCGGAATGTTTTTTCACCAAAGCCGAGAAGTGACGTCCAGAAAACGCGGTTGCTATTGGCCAATGGCTGACGTCAATCAAGAAGGGGGTGTTTGGATCAGTGTGCTTCTTCCTAGTGTTACTGTGTATATTTATTAAAAAAGTTTATGAACAGGCTGAAGTAAGCGAAAATCTGCTTTTGAATTTCAATCATGATTACGCACTTCAGGAAGTACACTATCGTCTGCTCACACTCGGCCGCTCCCGTAGGAATTAAGCTTTGGTTACCCTACTTATTGGTGTACTAGCCGTCTGGTCTCGCTAATTTCGACTAGCTCTAAATGCTCCACTAGCCTTGAACCACCCGAAACCTAAGGTCAGGCCACATGCACGCTTGCCAGCGCACACTAACTCCTGGCAACTCTTGATTAGACGCCTTGGCAGACGTACTGATAGCACTTCACAATGCGCAAGTTGGATGTGGCTACTATCCGTCGATCAAGCTTGTGAAGGACAAAGCCGGTCCGCACCATGGTCAGACTGCAGCATATGAGTGCGAGCGCACACTCAAACCCTGTCGTGCACAAAGCAAACGCTGCGCATACGCACTACAGTTGCATGTAGCTGCAGTATGCTACGTAGCATAGATACCGTGGCGGCCGCAGGGTGCCGCGACGAGTCCACTGGCTAAGCGCACTGCGGCTTGCTGAGGACAACCACCTTTAGCTTATCTTTAGAACCTCGTAGGTGCCAAAATTTAAGGTAGTGACGTTTACGTTAACATCCACAGTCAAATTTGAACTGCGCGCCCTGAACGAAGCACCGCAAAGGTTGTTTGTTTGCAAATAACTCCGCTTCTGCTGAACGCATTGAAGTACTTTTTGCGTCAAAGTATTTCTGAAATAGCCTATTTTAACTTAAAATGCATTTCTCCACTTTGATAAAGAGTGGTTCAGCCCCTCACTGGGTTCAACTATCTTAAACAAACAAGCGTAGTACAATAAAATCTCGTTGATACGATTCTGCATAATACGTTTTTCGGAATAATACATTTATTTTTATTTTCCCGATAATATGATTTGGTTGAATAAAGTGTATCATCCGATAATCGTATCAACAAGATTCCCTCTGTATATACATGATGCGATGACTGATCGTGTTTGCAAAGTATTATAGCGCTGCTGCACCACGAAAACAGTCCTAACTTTCAGACCAAACGCAGCATACCTTCCTCTCGAGGGAGCCCCACTCCTAGCCCGAGGGTCATTCACACAAAGTGCCTCTTTGGCGTGCATGTTTCGTCGCTCACGACTAATCATCCAATGCGGAAGGCAGAACATAATAAATGAACAGAAGGAAAAAAGGAAGCGGGGCTCAATGTCCCTTGGTTCCAGTATGGGAGAAGGCAGAGAAGGCGCACTGCTTGACAATGCTGTGTCAAGGGAGAGTTTCCGTTTGCAGTGACTCTCGCCTCCTGGCTGCATGGTAGGACAGCCGATTACTTATATCTTCTCCAATAATTCATAACTTGTGGCTTCTTTTTTTTTTCCATTGTGAACCCAGCCATTGACCCTTACCCCTGCTTAGGCCACTGAGCCATTCTTTTCTTCATTAAAGTTCGTTCCCTCTCTCCAATAATTAACCGATGTGAAAATTTATTTCGGTAAGACCCTCCTTGGGCAGCGTTTCACAGCTTGTAGTATATTACCAAGATTTGCAGTGGAGTCTGGTGAGGGGCTCTTTAAATCCCATCAAGCTTACTTCCGAACCTATACTAAATGCAATTGTTTCTAGGCCTATGCTTTGTGCCAACAATAGCACCCAGTTACATAGAAAAGATTTGAATGTTTATTGATGTATGAAATTATCTATGCAAGGTACTTGGTACTGGCTCAAATGTTCCCTTTCTCGAGGGTTGTAACTCGGGAAAGAAGGGTGTAGGGTTATAGCCTTAGCTTCTAATGATATTATTCTAGAGGAAAAGCTGCTGCCACCTTCTATGAGGGTTTCCTAATAGGTGCTGTAGTTTATTGGGAGAGCCGGTATAGGGCTGTGCAACACTTTGTCTCAAACAGCCTAAAACATGCTCATGGCTGCACACATAAAGCTTAAAGTAAAATCTTTACAAGGAGTTTTCATTCACTCGTACTCTCTCTCATTAAAGTTTACTCACCTATAGTGCGTGAGCGAGTAAGAAAAAACTCGCACAGTGAGCAAAGACCTTGTCGTCGATCCAACTTAAAGGGCCCACTAGTACTTTTTATATAATTGTTTGTTCAAGCATTAGTCATGATGATTGAACAAAGAATGATGTTTGTGCTACATTAAAGAAACAGCTCTGGTGCTGTTTTAGCAGAGAAGGTACCATTGTGACAGATTGAATGGTGCAAGCCAGGCAAGGTGTCTCGGAGAACAATGCTAATCTGAAGCCACTGCGTACTGGCATTCCCATGCATACAACAGCAGCGAGGTGCCAGTTTTCCCTCTATGTAACATTGTAAGAAACTCTATGGTTATGCACACAAAAATGAAGGTAGTTACATGTTCAGAAAGTCAAGTTAACATTGTTTGCATTTTTCCCAGGAAGCAGAGAGCCGCCTCAATATCTGACACCGTGCAAGAATTCGAGTTCCGCGAAGAGGATATCATCAAGGCACAAGCTCTCAATTTCAGATTGCTCTCTGCACTCAAGACTACGCAGCTCACTGAACTCTATGAGCTTCTACCAGCCGGTGAGCAGTAGCCATCAATAATACAGGCACTCGTTACACCGTTGCAATATTTTTGCAAAGACGTCACGATACTTTCCTGATACTCGGACCTTCTGTTGGTACAGTAAAATGTTATCGTATCAGATGAGCATCCAAAGCAGTAACTTGGCAGTTACAGCCAGTACATTGATGTAAAACTGCGCACAAAAATTGGCACGAACAATTTTGTTACTGTACTATATGTAGAAGATACAGAAATGCAGGCAGTGCTATAATAATTGAATGCAGCACTAGCAGGTATAAAGTGTAATGTCTCTTTAACTGACCTTTAAGTTTTAAAGAGAAAATTCAGCTGAGCCAAATTTGTCTTCTACAATACCAAAAAGCAGCTGTTACCACGAGGAGAGGCTTAGTAAGGAACAAAGGATGCGAGAACAGGCGGTGACACCACCTCGAAGTCCACACTGGCTTGCTGCCTTGGGCCTAGTTAATTTTTATTGGTAAAAATGGGTTACATTGTATTCAAAAAGAGCCAAACTGAACTTCGCAATTTTCAAAAACATTTACGGAGTCGCAGTGGCCCAAAATATGGAAAAATACTTAGAAATCTGCAACGCGACTTTGACGGGCCGTTGCTGGTGTTCTGGCACAGAAATTTAAAAATGAAGTCTGGCCTTCATTTTCCTCTCCAGTAAACAACCTCTTACTGTGGGATTAAATCTGAATGAATATCAGTCTAAACTCATCTAGTGCTCCTCTTTAGTGTACCTTTAAGCTGTCCCATGCAGATACATGCCAACCCTTCTGAAGTTTCTGCTATGTTTACCAATTTAGGCTTATTTTGCAATTTTACGAACGTTTCATCAACTTTTACAAAGAAACATTCTGTTTGCGAAAAAGTTTTGCTAGTCATACCCCGAACATTCCGTAGAGTCTTCTGATGGTGAAAGGATACAAGAAGGGCACTTGCCTCGACTGCGTTTCTGCAGACAAGTTCTTGAAGCAGGCTCAATCAGTAGCACCAAAGCCGCCAGAAAAGTTGGAGATGCAAAAACAATGTCTTGCTTGTCTGTACTTAGTGTGCACGAATTCATACAAGTTTGTTGCTGCTTGTGTGCTACATCTCTAAAGATAGATCACCTTCAATGAAGTCTGCGTGTATCCTAGAAAAGGCGTGTGCTCGGGGCATACTTTTAAAAATGAATACTATCCCGCCATCAGTGCCATCTGCGATTTTTACAAATTTGAAAGTTCACAAGATGGCAGGTATGCATGCTTTGGCCAGGACACATTCCATTGATGAATGACAGTTATAGTAGAACACCTCATGAAATATAGTGCAACCAACTAAACTATTACTCCATTGTATCTGATAATTCACTTAATCACTTCATTTTTAAGCGCTTTAAAGAGTGCTGACATGACACTTTTCTTTAATTTTCACTTTTTTGCATTATATGAAGGTCCAAGCACTCTATAAACGTTATACTAGAAGATGTTGCCAAGTGCCTGAGCACCTTAATTTACTACAATAACTCGTTTCTATGAACTAGTACTAGTTTCACTGCCAAGGACATGGATGCATCATGATGTTGTAGTACAGTGGCTCCGCCGTAGCCTTCGCAGTGCAAGGCATTAAAGAAGGAACGGGAGCACAGCGGAGGCCGTGTTTGATTGCCAATAACTCCGCTTCTGCTGAACGCATTAGTGTACTTCGTGCGGCAAAGTATTTCTGAAATAGCCTATTTTCACTTCAACTGTCTTTCTCCACGTCGATAAAAAGTGGTTCAGGGCCCCTTTATTGAGCCAACACCATCATATTTACCTTTATTGCTACATGTCTGCAAGTTCTGCTGTGTCATGTCATGATATTGTCACATAGTAGTGATGGTGAAGAAAACAGTCGCAAAGCTGTGAATAATGAAATTGACTTTTTATTGGGTGAACCTGTGCCCACAAAAGCAAGTTGCACTCGAAGCACAACGATAGCGGCGAACACAGTCGGCGATCGGCGAAATCTTATCAGTGGCGAAACACGTCGGCTTTTATACATGAGTCATCCTATGGTGTTGGGCTGCTGAGCACGAGGTCGCAGAATCAAATCCCGGCCACAGCGGGCGTATTTCGATGGGGGCGAAATGCGAAAACACCCGTGTACTTAGATTTAGGTGCAAGTTAAAGAACCCCAGGTGGTCGGAATTTCCGGAGTCCCCCACTACGGCGTGCCTCATAATCAGATCATGGTTTTGGCACGTAAAACCCCATAATTTAAACATTAGTCATCGAAGGTTCCAGAGTAATCCCTGGTGCCCGCGTGTCTTCCAGGAAGTACTAGACAATTCACGTCGCTCATACAATTGGATTATTACATAAGCGTCGGTGACAACAGACAGATAGAAGCATTGATAACGTTCGAGAAACTTCCGATACATGCAGGCGCGTCCTTTGCTGAGCGATAATGTTTAACATTTGTTAGCCAGTGAAAAGCAGTCACCGGTGAAAGATAAACAAGTATACGTGTCAATACTGTCGATGTCAGGTCTGGCATTTCAAGAAAACTTCAGTATCGAATTAAAATATCTTGCATTTCCCAACCTTCACACTTGCAAAGCGTCATCCTCTTTTACATACGAGAAGAGGTTTGGGAGAGTTTCCATGACTTATGAAATATGTCAGATACTTGTTGAAATGTCTGCACCTTTCTCAAAAAACCTTTGTGGGAATATTTCTTGCGCACTACCTTAGGATCACCACTTCAGTAAAAAGTTTTCAACTGAACATGCTGTCGAGGGGTGTTGCGTAGCACTGGTATCATTAAGCTTATGAGTCCAGGCTGTTCATTACCCTTGCTTCTTTCAGACTGGACCTGTGTGCAAGTGGTGGCAGCAGAGTCTGCTGCAAAAGGCCCTGGTGGTGTCACCCTGACACCCGATTTGTTCGTCTCCCAGTGTCGGAAGGGAAAGGCTCCAATCATGGTCAAGCTCAGTGGCTCTTCAGATCAGCAGGTATACATGTGGCTGGTTGCGAGGGCAATTCAGTGTGAGCAGGAGGGTATGCATTATAGTTAAATCTTCATGTCCATAGAACACCAGGTATTTTAGCCTCTATATAAGGAAGTGCATTTATTCACAATGTCAGCGTAATGAAATTTCACTGCTGCCACAAAGGCAGACCGAGACAACAAATTGAAACTACTGCAGGTGTGAGTGGTGAAATAATTGAATTATATGCAGTTGTTTGCTAATGCAGCTTTCAAATTGCAGGCCACAGAGAATGGCTGCCAAAGTGAACTGTCTTTGGCAACAGTGGCGAATTTAGCTGGTCATGGCATCCAAGATGTGCCCCCAAACCTTAAAGGCCATAAGCTTGCAAGTTCAGTGTCAATCATAGGCACTAGGGGCTCTATGTGTCGACGTGCCGTATGCATTGTATCACGCACATGTCAGGCAGTAGTACTGGACACAGCACCCTCTTGCTTGACGACAAGGCTCATGTGCTACATGGCAACATGTATGAGTGTAAACCGACAAAAGCTGTCTAGCGGACTGTATTGGCATCATGAGCTTCATACAAGCTTACCTAGATAGAACTCTCACACTAATGTTTATGCAGATTTCTGTAGTCATGCTTCAACCAGCATTGGAATCATGGGAAGTACAATCATTTTCTCGATATGGCTAGTGGCTTTGAGTGCAACGTGACTGGCTGCTTCAAAGGGACCTTTGAAACGATTTTGACTATTTTGTACAAACATACTGAGTCGTTAGGGTAGGTCCTTCTGATCATTCAGTTATGCATTTAAACGCTTCACGTACGGCGTGTAATATATTACAAGGTTTAAAAATGTGCATCGCTACCGATCGCAGCGGCGCCACTCCTCCGAGTTTTCAGCCGCCCCATTAGTCTACGTAGTTAGCTCACCCAACTGACGTCAATTGCGCTATCTGACCAGGTTACATCTTCGATAATTTTTCCAACTTTATGGCGAACAAATGTTCTTCATAATAGTTGGATAATTCGTTAACTTATTTCTAAAAACATTAACAGAAATGGAATACACAGTGTATCACTACACTCAAGCACTTCCGGCGCACAGCAAGTGTCATCTGTGTGAATGCAGGTTCTTTTGTTTAAAGGTTCAGACTATTCTCTCAGGTGGAGCCTCCGAGAACCCAGTTGAGGACAAACCCTTGTTGGAGAATGCACACAAACATTTATTAAAACTGAAACCAAAAGCAACCCGTAAATCAAACATTCAATGAAAAACTCGCAATGAGAAACACGCTCGGAGCTAGAACGCTAATGATAGCAGGCAAGTTCGGGCAGGCCGCGAGTGTGTGGGCGCACAACAGTCTTGACGTGGAGAAGCAGAGATGAGACGATTCAAGAAGTGGCGACGATCTCATCAAAGGTCGATGTATTGGACCATTGGACAGGCTACCAGAGCGTGGCAGCTCTGGCTTGGAGGGAGAAGGCAGGCGGCTTGGCGGCACGGTAGACGGGGGCAGCGTTCTGGCCAGGCATAATTCAATATAGGCCCGCTATAGGATTTGATGACGCAGAGGCACATACCAATAAGAAAAGTACTTATTCTTATTGACAAAAGTACGCCACGGGCACCTGGCCTTTTGTCCGACTTGGCCCTGATGTCTGAGATTGCAGCGTGGCCTCCTCCTTATAGAATTTGTCGAGGGATCAAATACATAAATAAACATTATGTGCAGTCACAGATAGTAAACTTTGCGCACAGAAAGACAGATGATCTATAGTCGGGTACAACTTTAGAAGGCAGCGGCATTTGCCCCTTCAAAGGTGGATGCATACGAGCCTCTACCAATGGGCGCACACTAAAGACTTGCGTCATAAGCTGGACGGACAAATAAACATGATGCACAGTCACAGATAGTGAACTTCACGCATACGAGTACAGATACAGACGATCCAGGCAAGAACAAAACTGTAATCGCAGAAATCGTAATATGTACTCGGGCCATGCAGCGGTCGCGACAGCGCCATGTGGGTAGAATAATAGAGGAATAATGCAGAAATCAGTACGAAAATGTGTGATTTAACTGCCTGCACAGCGGCAACAATTATTCTGCTCCCAAAATTAAAGGAGGGTATTGCTTCGTTTCAAAAAAGAAATAAAAGCAGGTAGCTAAAAAGGAAGGAAAAGGACAAACGAAAGACACAGATGATGCGGCAAGTTGAACTGCCCAATATCCGAGTGTGTTTTTGGCAAACGCCGCATGGGCCGGGCTTTAAATACGCAAGTTCGGTCAAAATTGGTTATTGATGTCCTCGTACTTTTCGTATTCGCATGGTAATTTTGATCATGATGCTAACTGCTAAAATAAATGGCTAAAATTTCTACGGTTTTAAAAGCTAACGAACAGTCATACGTTTTTATAATTACGAGTTCATGAACATGAAGGAACATAGCTTTTTACTTGCATTGATTTTTGCTGCTTCGCTATCTAAAGGACAAACTTCTCTCGGTGGGGAAGTTGAACGAAGCGGTCAATGACTTCGGACACGTTGATGCAGACGTCTCTGTGGGTGTATAGAAGCGCCAGCCTAACCATGCGTTCCACAGACATTGTAGAGTGCAAGTAGTTTTTTTAGTAAACTCTTGTTGAAAAATATTCTCTCTGCGCTGGCAGTGGTCACTGGAAGGGTGACTAGAATCTGCAGCAGTTTGTACACATTTACATAGAACCTGCAGTCGCAATGAGAGAGGGCATCTATTCCGGTGCTAAAACCTAAAACACTCCCTCGATGTCATTGGCATCCTTGTTTAGGTACCTTGCACAAACAGTAGGCTGTTCGATTCCACTGATGTCCGTCGTTTCGTCAGGAAGTATGGAGAAGCAGCCTGCAGCGTTTACTTTTACATCTAGGCTTTCTATGATAATTTCACCACAACTTTCTATAATTTGGTTTTGTACATCTGGGCTTAAATACGAGTTATTACTGGGGGAACTTTCCAAATGGTTCTTCAGATATGTATCTCCACAATCAGCGAGGGCTATGCTTACCCTAGGGCCACTGTCCCTGTGGCCATGGAGAGCCAGACCTTGTCGCCCGCAAAAAGAATTTCCTCAATAATAGGCCATTTACTTTCTTCTGTTTTCTCATATTTTACTTTGCCTGCCCTGGTCCAGCTGATCGATCACATTGGGCACGCTTCCTGAAAATGTTTGGAGAAAATTATCAGCTGCTAGCTCACAGTCATGGTGATATTTAGTATTTTCGTGTGTGTGGAAGATTGCGAGCGCGTGCTTTCATTTCTGGAACGGCTTGGACATGAGGGCTCCAGTAAATAAAGTTCCAGAATTGAAAATCTTTTAAAGCACGCTTTTGGAAATGTCAGTGCACCTTTCTTGTCAAAAGTTTATGAGAACTGTATACCCATAAAGTTTTGTAATTGAAATCCATGCGCTCCGTAGATTCCGCGGCCGCTGCAAGATGCGGCAACGCGCCCTCTCGCTATCGAAAAGCCCTTGAAAGTTTGTGCTCGGATGGGGCTCCTTGCGTTACGTGACTCCAAGTGCAAGGGCGTTGCCACGAAATTCAGCCCGAGTTCGCAATGTTCATGCCGAAATGTCTTTTCGAGCGTGAAAAAGACACTGTAGACAGAATCCAGAATGATTCCCGGCGTCGGTGGTAGTTTTGGTCAGCGGTGCATGCCGGCACAAAAAAATTTCGGGGGGGAGCTGAAGCCCTATCAGCCCCCCCCCCCCCCTTCCCTCCCCTGGCTACGCCCCTGATGGCCGAGTCATTCACCGAATGTACCGATATTCGAATCGTGAATAGAATTATTCGAACGTTCAATATTAGAAGTGAAATCGAATATTCGAGTTCGCACACCTCTAATAATTTATAATTGGATTATGGCGTTTTCATGTGGTCTCGAAAAAGTCGTATTATCCGGGTTACACTGTGCTGCATTACGCTTGTGCCAGCCCAAATGCAGCTACAGTATCCTTCCATTAATTCAACTCCGGTTAATTCAATATTTTGGTTAATTTGATCCTGACCGAACGTCCTGGCCAGCGCTTATTTTTCTGGGCCTAAACTTTCGTTATTTCGATCCTGAAATTGGCTGTCGCCGGATAATTTAAACGACCAGTCAGCATGCATGTGCGTGACCCCTATGGTGACCTAATAGCGGCCCCTTTAGTGGCAGCATGACTCGGCGAAGCTTAGGGGACAGTGAATGCCTTGAACATGTCACGTCCCACCGAGAACTATTTTAGGCCTGCCCTAGCAAGATTTTCAAGCAATAGCCCTAATTCACAATGTCTGTTAGGGTACTTGCCCAATTATTCTAACGCACGCCATTTTTTTCTTTTCAAGAAAATTGGGTTGAAAATTGCCTGTGTAATGCTAATCAGATATGAAACCAAAAGCCCGTTCGCGGTGTTCGTATGCTTTACTGCACAACATGGCTGTGTTGCGGCAATGCTAACTTAAACCTGGTGTGCGGCATAGCTGAGTTCACAAAACCGGTTGCCATTGGACCCTTGCCCATTTCTCTTGCTAAAATATTGGATGCACATTAGATTTATACATTGTTTAGGAGCTTTAATGCACGAGGTCGCGGGATTCAATCCCGGCCACGGCGGCCGCATTTCGATGGGGGCAAAATGCGAAAATACCCATGTACTTAGATTTAGGTGCACGTTAAAC